>NW_010545327.1:0-11050 GCF_000687285.1 Phaethon lepturus
GCGATCCGCAGGTAAGAGCTGGGTGCGGGGGTGCGACGTTCCCGGGGAACCGCAGCCGTTCTAACGGCGCTGTGCTTGCAGAGCCGATGGAGAACCCTGCCCGCCCGGACGCCGCCGCTGAGGAGGTGCCACCGCCTGGCGGGGAGAGCAGGTGCGTGGGCCGGGGCTCTCGGCCGCCTCCTCCTGTGCCCCTCTTGCCCCCTAAAATCGTTGTCGCGCGCTGCGGACAAGCTTAAGATACGAGATCGGTTGCTGGCTACGGTGCTGGGGCTGCGCCCGGCCCGGCCCCGCGTCAGTGGCACGGCCCGCAGCAAGATGCGCGGTTCGGAGTGTTTCGGAGTACCTTGTCAGGTGCTGCAGCTACGAGGCAAACCCTCAGAATACAAGTCGGCTGTAAGAAGGTGGCCTTCAGGAAACCCCAGCGCGATGCGAATAAGTCTTTCTGTTGCAGTGCCCTTGGAAAGACTGGAGAAGGAGGTGAAGGTGATGTTGAGGACTGTACTACTTCTCCATGTGTAGAAGGTAACTTCTCCATTTCAGGTCTTCTTGGGGCTGTGAATCTGATCAACCATCTGTGTTTTTTCAGTTCAGCTGCCTCACTTGTCTCACTAGGAGTAGTTGTGCTGGTAATAACAGGTCAGAAGTTGGCATCTTTTTCCAGAAATTAACCTTTATGCTTTGGTGTTTGAAAAAAAATCATGATTTCATACCATTGTTTACAAGGATCTTGGAGACAGGAAGTGGCTTAGAAGAGGCATGGATGCATTATGACCATTAGGAGATGGGGCCTTTTTGTGGCAAAGTAAAGAACTCCTGTTATAATGGTTGTAATCTAAGGACTTTCAGGCACAGGCTATGTATTATCAGGATTGTTTTCTGATCATGGAATCCAAATCTGCTGCAGTACCTAATGGCATTGCATAAGACCTTGCAGATTAACACTGGTTTCTGAGTTAATGGCCACTGTCCCTGTTTTGTTACTGTATTTTTACAGCTGAGATCAGAGTCTGTTAGTTTATTCAGAGATTCAGCAATAGCATAAATACTTTTCTTTAATGTTAGAGGGTGTATCTTTTGCCCTTGTAAAGTGATAGATGGCTCTTTGATATTTTAAATTTTTTTGGTATATAAGTTATGGATGTTTGGTGTTAGATACAGGCCTGTCACAGCTGCATTTTGGAGCTCTAGAGCTCTCACAGAGCCAGGACTTTGAGAGTGATGTCATGCCCAATGAAGGAGATCCTAGGCATCAGTTTCACCCTGGAGCTGCTGTGCCTTCTTCCAGATTTGTAAAGAACAATACTAAAGATGGTATGTGAAAATGATCATAGATGTCCTTTTGTTGCTCTGTCAATTCTCTCTGGTTTCTTTAAATTATACACGTTAACGTTTCTTTGAGAGGAAATACGGTGTTAGTAGTTTTCAAAAATGAGTTCACAGATCGTTGGTAGTTGAAAAGAGTCTTGCCTTCTGTTTCCTTTGAGCTAGTTCATTTGTTTCCTTGTAGCTGTCCGAATGCTCTCACTGATTCTTGCACCTCTCTTTCCTAGTTTGTTTCCAGAATATTCAGACAATCTGATAATTTAATTCCCTCCCTGGTAAAAACCTCATCCTGTCCAACTAATAACAGTTGTTGTTATCAGTGGTAGTTGAAGATTAATTTTTTTTCATATAAAGCTTGTCTTGATATTTGTGAGGTTTACAGAACTACACTTTCTTCTCTTTGTATATTAATCCAGATGACCTGAGTAACAAATACTTTTTTTCTTGCTAGAACTGTGTGGGGATGGCACAGAAACTGTCTCTAGAACAGAAGCACATACTGCTTTGGAAGGCCAGCCAGAGAAGTCTGAAAGGTAAAACAGTCCGTGTTCTTTGTAGGTCTCTTGCTGACATTCTGGAAGTTGATTTGTGTCTTTTTTTACTAGATTTTTAGACGTAAGAGGGTTCAGGCTTCAAGGCAAAAGAGAAAAGTGAAGGGAAAGATGAAGTACTGATGAGACCTTTTTGCAGCAGTGCTGACTAAGGAGTGCTTTCACCATTCCTAGCTGAGAAAAGAGGTGGTGTCAAACTTACACACAAAGATATCAATAGGTTTATTTTTAAGGGAGAATGCACTGGTTAATAAAATATACTGATAATTTTCTTAAAGTTAAATGACTGGTATATATTAAAAGTAATAATTCAGTTAAAGTCGCAGAAGTTATTTCAAAATAATCACTGCAGCACTGGCCTCACAGGAGAAATCTAGAGGCTGTGGTGGCTATTCCAGGATGCTTTTGAGCATTTGCTATTGTAAGCTTTATAGTTTTAATTATTTTTAAATGTGAAACTTCAGTTTGTTGAAAACTATGTATCTTTTGTGCCAGATAGAATAATACTTAGCTCATTTTGTATTGTCATATTCTGCCACAAAATAATATTAAAAAAGAAGTGAAACAAAAGTCCTAGAATCCACATTGAATAGAATTCAGTAGAACGATCTGCATTCCATTAAAGCATCAGTGACTGTGTCTTGCTTTTCCAGAACTCTGCAGGAAGCAGAAGAGCATACCAGGAAACAAATGCCTGTCTGTGACCCCACTAAAACTGAGAAATTCCTTGATTCTGGTCATGAGGAGCCGGATATCTTGTCAAGTCAGGAAGAGATGTTTCCTGAGAATAATGCAACAGGTAACAGTAGAGAAGCAGAGCTGAAATGTCCATCCCAGAGATCATCATAATTGTTATCCCTACTTGATCGTTTTAGGCATGTAGTGTTTTAGGGTGCCAAGTGCTGTGAGTATTTTTCATTTAATTTCTGCTAAAATTGAGAACGCTTTGGAAATGAAAGGCCACAACCTCTTTCATTATACTATGGAACAATGTCTAAATGTCACTTCTTGCTAGAACAGTTACACTGGCTTGTTAAATACATTTGATTTTCTTTCTTTCTGTGCCTCTTGAACAGAACCGAAAAAAAAAACAACCTTTTACCCTCTTTTGAAACTGGCAATAATAATGCTCACTCTTTGTAGTGACACAATCAGAAGTGTGGATAAGTAGCATAGGCAAATATTGTAGACTTTCTTATGCTGTGTAACTTTGGCAAAACATTCCACCTTACTCCTCTGAACTGGCTTTCCTGTTTGGGATAGGACAGGACCCTGCAGTCAAAATCTTTGTACCACAATTTTGGTCAGTCTTATTTGTCATCTAGGTTAATGTTCCTTCCCTGTAAGAGAAGAGATTACATGAAATAGGATCAGGAGGGAACTCATCAGTGTATGTCTTGCTAGGAGGATGTCTATGTCTGGTTCTGGTATCCACAACTGAAAAGCTAATAAAGAAATAGAAGGGTTCTTAAGAATAGTGAAAGGCCTAGAAAATAAAGTTTTGAAAGGCAACTTTATCACAGTTTATAAAACATGAGGTAAATGAAGTCTTACTTTATGCTTTTTGTATAGTTTTAATTTGTGCATAGCTGTGTCTACACCAGTATGATCTTATACATGAACCCTCTGTATCCAGAAGGTTCAGTAACAATCTCCTCACACTAAGTTAGTGGTCAATGCAAGATGTCTTTTCTTCTAAGAACCTTGCCTGTATGTGCATTCTAGTGCTAGATCAAATGTGCTGATATTGGAGCCATTTTGAATTTTCTTTTAAAATTCCCAAGTAGAAAGACTTGTGCAGTCTGGCCTTATAAAATATTCTATACAAAATAACCTTTTTCATCTTAACTATATTATGCTCACATTTCACATAGTGAACTTTAACGCGCAGTTCTTCTCCAACTCCGCGTGAAAATAGTTTGTCCTTGACTACCTGAGAAGTAACTGTGCAGTACTGTCGATATCATTCCTCAGAATTTTCTGATCAGCCTGGTTATTGGCCAAATTTCTAATCTTCTTTCCTTTTGTTCAAAACTGCTGCAGGGAGTGGCTGTCCGATAACCAGGGTGGAGGAGGGAAGTTCTCTGGCCTGCACCCCTGCCCGCAGTCTGCAACTCCTGCAGCTCTCTGGACAGGGATCCCTTGCACAGGAAAGTCATTCCACGTAAGCAAAAAATCCCCAAACTATTGCAGTAGCTTAATGGCAGTAGTGCATTTCCACCAGTCTTTTCTTTATTCAAGGACTTGTGCTTGATTTGAGGCAATCAGTGTTTTAATTTTGCACTATGAGATGAGCATAGCTTTATTTTGCATTGAAATTAACTAATGATGGCCATGTGGTCAATGGCCATTTCTCAAGTCTCTTGCTAGTGAACACCTGACACTCTCCTTTTATGAGAAGACTCCTATTGTGACAAGCTGGAGCTACATCTGTGGAAAAGCTAGTGCATTTTCTAATGATGTATGGTTATCTTTTCCATGTTCCCTTTTCTTTGTCTGCAGTGTCTCTTCAGGCCTAGTTATTCCTCCTCCTGTTGCCTTTGGATGCAATGTTCTTGTCCCCAGCAGTCCTACTGAACAGGAGCAAGCAAAAGGTAAAATTTTCTGCATACTGGTCTGTGGTTGTGTGTCTGTGCTCTGTGGTTTAGGCTGAGCATGCAGCCTTTTCAAAACCTGCTAAAATTATATTTAAAGAGTAAAGCAGGATTGACAACACTGAAAGAGGTAGATGAAGGGAGATCTGTATTTGTGACTCAGGTGCTGATGTGCTGTCAGTATACTATAGCTATCATAATAAAATCAGTGCTGTTGGCTAGCTCCCCTTCACTTGAAAGATGTGAAGTATGGGATAAAGATTGCTGCTTGAAATTATACTGCTTTCTTAAGGAGCATATATCTTGCTACAGGCAGATATTTGTGTTAAGTATATACAGTTAAGGCAATAGAAAGGACAGAGGAGGATTGCATCATCACAGTTGTTTTACCTGGACTTGGATGACTTGCACAGTATTTTAAAAAGCCTTTGTATGTTATATGTGTGTATTCTAGAACGCCATGCCAAAAGAGGGATTGTTCTATATGATACCTTCGTTCTTAAACATTTTCTTGAAGCACTTGTTTGTCATCAGGAATAAGATATCCATCCATGCAGATTTCTAGTATGACACAAAATCACCTTCCCTTTCTGTGAGATTCCTGTAACAGAACATGAAGTACTTTTAGAATAGCTACTTTGTTAGCTGGGGTCTGAATTTGGTTGCATTTTAATAAAGACAACAAAAGGAAAAAAACATTCAGAGAAAAATTTTTTATAAATTTTAGATACCTTTTTCGAATTGTAGACGTTCTAGACCTGTAGCAAAATAATTACATGAATTCTTAAAGCACTTTCTCACCCCCTTAAATTTATGGATATGGATGCTTCTGTTGATTCCCCAGCCCGCATCCCGCCCCAAGAATTTACCTGGAGAGAAGATTAATTTAGATTCACCCATTAAAGTATGAGAAAGTTGCATGTACCACTGAAGACAAGTTTTTTAATAGAATGTTGGAGACTTTAGTTACAATGCAAGAATTTGCTAGTAATGTATTCTCTGCTCTTTCAAACCAGATGAACAGATGGATATATCTATCCAGGCAGAAGGAAGAGAGCTGATGCAGAAGCAGAGAGGAGATACGCTAGTGGAGATGGCCATTCCATGTATCCCACCGGAACCTCTTGTCCTGCCACAGGCTTCAACTCCTGTGTCCCAGAGTGCCCCAACCTTCTTTCCTGGATCTTTGCCTGTACCATCACAACCAGACTTCTCTCATGTAAGGGTTCATGTAGATATTTTTTCTGAGATTTTTATATGGCTGTTGCAGAAGTTGTGCATTTGAGTCAGCTTCTGCGTTAGGCCTCCCTGCTAAGTTGGTTCTTATGAGCTTCCCTGTTCCTACCAGTCACAGTTATATATTGATCATACTGTGTGACAGCTTATCCTGCAGAGAAAATACAGAACAGCTTAAGAGGGTGTAGTGAGTTACTGAACATAGAATTTGTTGCCCTATAACCTATGCTAGAAACCTTTTTTGTGCGGTTTTTTTTTTCTTTCTCGCTTTGAAAGGTTGCTGCTTTCTGATGCTGAACTGGGGGTCCTTTATCTCAAACTGTGTCATAAATTAGCTTTTATCAGGATAGACCTTAGCATCATTTGTCATGGAGAAAGTGAAACTGTTTTGTAATAAAGCATTTGTATTCTTCTACAAGACTAAAATTAATTTACTGCATTTTTCAAGTTGCTTATTCTTATTATCTGTTGTTTCCTTTGTGCTTTTGGATTCTGGGAGTTATTACTGTTCAAAGGAATTTAATAGATGGTGGCTTTATAGCTTAATATTACAAATTTCATCAACTTAAAGCAGAAAATAAAGGATGTGCTAGAGATTTCAGTAGTCACAGCAGGGCTTTTCCTTACATGAAGGTGGCTTTCATGCTAATATAATAGATTCCTCCAGGGAATCTTTCCAGAATCCTTGGTTGTTTGACTAAAAATAGCTACTAGTTTGCCATACTTGACCTGTACTTAATGATTTGGTAGTGCGAGAGGTGTACCAAGGATTGTGTCCAACCTTGCCACAGAGGTACTAAAAAGTCATGGGTGGTGATAACTTTTTTCAGCAAGAATGAGGCAATTATCACTCATATAAAGGGGGGCGTTGGTTGGTTGGTTCTTTTTTAATCTGTAGTATCTTTAATCTCAAGCTTCTGCTGAGCTTGCTCGGCTCCATAATCCAGTGTAATGTTCTAGGAATAACAAATAAACAGTCCTACTCGGGATGCCCTGATGCTGCATGTCCCTTTTTTTTTGTTTTAGGATATCTTTGTTCCAACTCAGAGCCCAGAGAAGAAATGTGAAAGAGAAGAAAAAGCTGCTGCTTTAACCCATTTATGCTTACCACAAGATCTCTCTGGAGCCACAGATGCTTTGTCAAAGATGTCTACAGGTGACTCTGTGTCACAGCCTTCTGAGTCCTGTAAGCTGATGCTTTCTGCAAGTGAATGTAGCCAGCCCACAAATACAGAAGTCAGTTCAGGCTCTCTGAACATGGGCCGAGATAGTGAAACCACACAGGTAGAGATGATATCTGAATGCAAGGCCTCAGACTTGAGACTCTGTTCTGTGGAGAAGGACAACATAAAATTGAGGCTGGGTGCAGGTGATCAAGTCCTCTCCGAAAACTGTGATAAAGCAAAAAAGGAGGATTTGCAGACTGCAGGAGAGCCTGTAATGCAGTTAGTTAGTGCAGATGTAGCAGGAGATGAGTCATTAGCCCCCGCAGGTCATCAGGAGATTGAGTGTATTTCTGGAAGTCAGGCTGCTGCAGATCAGTCCGGTGTGCCTGAGATTTTGTCATACACTCAGAGTAGAGCCGCACAGTCTGTGGATTATCCTTTGGAAGAGACTTCTGAACCTGAGGCAGTTCCTGAGACTCAATGTGAAGAACAAGAAGAAAAACTGCAAGTGAGAGAGAAGCAAATAAATGAAGATGGGTCCCTTGTTAATATAACGCTTTCTCAGAGGTTTATTCTTCAAAGGGAATTACAGTGTCATGAAGACATGGAAGTGGAATTTGCTGATGGTTCTTGTAAAAGTATCAAAAATTTGTCTGATCAGGCCCAAGAATTAGAAAAGACTGGACCAGAAGTCTGGGGAGAAGAAACTTCAAAAGGTGATACTTTTGGCACTGGAGAGGCAAAGAGCATGGATAAACTGTCCTTTAAGGCTGCTTCGGAAAACACTCCAAAGCTCAATGACATTTTATCTAAGCCTTCTGTAGGGGAGTTACTGGAACAGCACAACAATTTGTTTCCTAAATTAAAGAGTGATGTTCCATCGGAAGTGGTGTCATGTGCCAAAAAACATTCAGGTTGTTCAGAATTAGGACAGATAATGATAAAAGGGAATCAGCCACCACTTCAAGAGAGAAGGGTTGACATGCTGGTGACTCAGCAGGAGAATCAGGTGCCAAAGAATATGGAGGATACTGTTATGACAGGGCATCTGGAGCAAGAAGAGCAGATGCAGCCACAGGAGAAGGCAACTGCTAAATCCCCTAGTCCTTCCAGTGGTAAGTGAATTTAGGTTAGTAGTTCACGGGTGTATAGTTTGAATGCTGTCAAGGACAGCTGTGTACAATCCTCAGTGTTTTCAGGGAGCACTGATCTTGCATGTGTGTTGAACAGTTTCTCTTAAGAGCAGCACTACGAGTTACTGTGTTACAGGCATAAATGTGTTTACTTTTTCCCCCCTTTGTCACACTACTGTGCAGCAATAATGGTAAAATAATTCTTGTTCTTAACACTCTCGCTGTGTTAGGGCAGAACCGCAGAGCAACTTTGAAAACTCAGAATGTTGTGACCTTGGCAATGCTCAGGGATTAGCAACCATAAGCAACAACAGGAGTGTCCTTGAAAGGAAGAGTGTGTGGTAGTCTGTACTTTCCCTCTTGTAGGTCTCCTTACTTCTTTTTTCTTTGTTTTTCTCATTCAGAGGAGAATTTTCTTTGTGGGAGTATATAGAGCATCTTTGAGCTAGAAACTAATACAGCAAATTTATCTTGAGATTATTTTAAAGTAGAATGGCTTTTCACTCATGTGTAAGCTGTGGCTTGACAGGTATTGTCGTGATGCGTTGAAGTCCCTTTATTGTGCCGTTATGTAGTTATACAAGAAATGTATAACTATATGGGATGCTATACCTGAGTTTTGTGGAGCTTTTGCCTCTTAGTTGGTTTCATTTTAAAACATAGAGTTCAGTACTGCTCAAATGAGAAAATAATAGAAAACAAAGTTTTATTGGGGCTTTGTCTTGAATTGTACACATTTTTGAGATCTAAGTAATCTTTCATTAAACTGCAGGATCAGAGAGTGAGAGGGAGTTTTCCCCCTCTTATGATGATTGTAGGTGACTTCCTGTCTGCTGAACTAAGGTGATAATGAAAGTTGAGGGTCTGAAAGCATTAGTTGTCAATAGGTAATGGTTGTTTTTACATCTCCTGAACAGGCCAGTATCTTAGTAGAGGTTTATTTAACTCTTTTCACTGATTTGCCAGGTAGTTTATGCTCTGTGAATTATCTAAGACCTTCAGCTACAGTACAGTATAAAATCAATAGAATTGTGCAATGGTATTAGAATTAAATGAGATGTCTAGCAGGGAAGATGTTTGTGAACCATCTGATAGATTCAGATTGACCAGTCTGTGATTTTGATTTGTGGAACCTATAAAACTGTGGGCTAGATAGAATTTCTCTTACCACTCAAAGATCATGGTTTTATTGTATAGCCCTATAGTCTGTTCTGCAGAGCTTTGTTCAAGTGATAATGTTTTCTAGTTCTTCTGTTTGAGAAATTAATATAAGATATATTACATAAAAAACATTTCCTAACACTCAGCCTCCTTTTTCCCTTTATGTACTCAGTTGATAACTGGTCTGAATAATTATTCTTTGTCAGTGAGGGACATCTCTCCTTATTTTCTCTGCCAATTTATGTTTGGGGTTTTTTTTGAGAGCTGTACATTTCTTCGGAACTTCTTCGAAGCTTGTATCATCAGTCTCACAAGTCCAATATTATTTTTGTTACTGTTTCTTGAACTACTTATTTAGTTTTTCCAGTTATGAACTGATCCTTACTGCTGTTTATGGCAGCTTTGGCTGTTTCTTTCTGAAAGCCTGTTGAGCTCATTCTTATATGGTTCCCTCCCCTTTTCTTCAGTTCTTGTGACCTTGAACCATGCTGACTTCTGGAAACATGTGATGCTGTTTGGAAAGGTCAAAATGGCAAATTTCAAAAGGGAGCCAGATGAAGAGCTTTCTTTTTTATGTCTGAACAGAAGTAGGTGAGATGACTTCGAAGTGCTAGATGGAGACTTGGATGAAAAGGGATTGAGAGTAATACTTATGTGTGTTTTTAATACCAAATTGCTGTTAAGTTTGAGAAAGATCACCATTTAATAGTATGGAACTGGCTGGTGAAAAGAAACTTGAGATACTAAAAAAGAGGATGAAGGTAGTGTCTTATGTTGTAAGATAAGAATGCCGGGTAAATATTGATACCTGTAGAAGTTAGATTACAGCGAGTTTTGGAAAAGAGATTTGAAGGCTTATGCAGGTCATCAGTTTTGGAGAGACTTCCAGCAAAATATAATAGCTGTTTTCAAGCTAGATTTTGCTATAAGTATCTGTTGACCTATTTTAAAACAAAGTGAAGCTCAAATTATTTTTAAGGAGTATGGATCCTTGTGGCCACAGCTTTTTAACATCACTGACATCTGAGAACAACTTCCGCAGTGGTTACTTTATTTTGAGCTAAGTGTATGTTTAGTCACGTAGAAATTCCCATGCTCTAGGGATTCTGTTATCTTCCTTATTTAGATTTAAAAACTCCGCTTTCCCAAAAACGTAGTCATATGAATTAATCTGTATTGTTGAGCACTGCTTAATATACCAGCTATCGCAGCAATTTAATTGATGTACCCATTCTTCTAAATGTGGTAGGACCAGTCAGATGTTTGGGAGCTTTTTTGGTTTTGCATTCTTTAACATCCCATAACTAGTGACTGTCACTTTCTTTTAAAATGTTATAGCAAACTACTTAGTTGTTGAGAGAGAGAGTATTTCAATTGGCCAGAAATACAATGTTTTTTTTTTTTTAATTTAGTATATTCGGTGACAGTGGAGTCTTTGTTGACTTAGGGAACTGGTGCTAAGCAAGTAACACGCTGGAGGCAATTCAGTGGGTTGTTTTGTCAATCAAGACAGTAGTGTCATCAATTTCAGATTTAAGTTCTTTATTTGTGGGACTTAGATGTGTCTTAGCAACATCTTACTCAAAGTTTGGAGGCTGCCTCTCTAATGATATTTAGGGAAAGCTTTGAATGTGTTTATAATAGCCACTCTCCATCATTTGTCAGCAGTCCTGGTTAACAGGGGAGGTCCCAGAAGACTGGAGGCTTGCCAATGTGACGCCCATCTACTAGAAAGGCCGGAAGGAGAATCCCAGGAAGTACAGGCCTGTCAGCCTGACCTTGGTACCAGGGAAGATCACAGAGGGGTTCATCTTCAGGGCACTCACAGGGCATGTGCAGGACAACCAAGGGATCAGGCCCAGCCAGCATGGGTTCATGAAAGGCAG
>NW_010545327.1:11111-11329 GCF_000687285.1 Phaethon lepturus
CCGGACTTTAGTAAAGCCTTTGACAGCGTCTCCCACAGCATTCTCCTGGAGAAACTGGCAGCTCGTGGCTTAGACGGGTTTACTCTTTGCTGGGTAAAGAACTGGCTGGATGGCCGAGCTCAGAGAGTCATGGCGAATGGCGTTAAATCCAGTTGGCAGCCGATCAAAAGTGGTGTTTCCCCAGGGTTCAGTTCTGGGGCCAGTCTTGTTCGATATCT
>NW_010545328.1:0-1603 GCF_000687285.1 Phaethon lepturus
GGTTTACGGGCCGTCTCCGGAGGTGACGCTGGAACGCCGTTAAAGCCAACGGGATCTTTCCGCAGCTCCTCCGCTGACTTCTGTCCCCACGAGCTGCAAGTTATGGATGGCAAATGTCAGCACCTATTGTTTTTAGCAGACCCGAAGTCCACTCACTCTTCTAAAGGAAAAAGGTGTGCTTTGCTCGCGTGAGCCGTTGAAGATAAGAAAACAGGAGACGATTTTTTGTTGGGCAATTTGTGACAATTTAGGAAAAATCTGTCTGTATCTGTAACAAAGCACAAACTTCTTTTTTAACCTCAGCACACGTTTTGATTAGGCCTATGTGGTGCTTGTTGTCTTTTCTTAGATGAAAGCAAGCTTTGTGGAATATAGAAAGCTAATGCCTAACTTATATTGAGGGTATGCCCACCAGAAATACAAAACTAGAGAATTCCCCTCACCTGATCAGGTCACAAAAAAAACCCCAAACATCCAGCTGAAGGTCCCATTTCAAACTTTTATTATCAGAATTTCATAACAAAAAGATGAGGGGGGCAGGGGGGAAGTGCAGATCAAAAATTACCAGTGAAAATTGGAAACAAACGGCAAACAATAAATCAGATTAGGGGGGGAAAAAAAAGTCAGTCTGTCTGCAGATAATTCACAAGTGAAAAAAGTTCATTACAAATGACTTGCCCTGCTGCAAATTTTTAGTAGCACGTGTGTACAGTACATCATAAAACTTCTGCCTTTGACATATTTTAAGAGAATGCCATTACTGACTGGAACTTCAGTTGGCAGCTGGAAAATTGCCAGAAAACAGATTCTGAGTCTGTATCAGATGGGGGGATTTCAGAAATTTCATGAGGCGGGGAGGATTTACAACTCCTCTCCCCCAGAAGAAAGGGGTTTTAGCAAAAAAGCACCCCAAAAGTTCACAAAAAATCCCAAAGTTAGTGTCTAGATTGGGCAAAATTAAATTTTTCTTAAAATCATCTGGGCTTTTTAAACCTTTTTTTAAACCATGACTCAGGAACACATGTAAGTACAGGACTTACTATATAGAAACGGGAAAAATCGGAAAAAATTTATTTTAGTGATAATTAGTTTTTTCTGTACTGCAAAATAAAGAAAATATCCATGCTGGGTATTATTTCCCAGGACTTTTTATTTGAAAGAACTTAGATTTTTTTTTTTCAGCTTTGCCTCAACACCTTTCATGAGAAACATGTAACTTTTTATTTCATGGGTGGAGGAGGAATACTGGGAAATTTCAGACTAAAGTGCCAAAATTGCAAATAATCTTCACAAATCAAAGCAAGGAATTGCAACAGAAATGCAGTCTTCATATCAGCAAACTGTCTTGTGCTTCAGCTATCTGAGAAAAAGCAGGGGAGAAACTGGTCTGGTTTTGTACTGCTTTGATTTCCCTCATTTCTCTCCTCTTCTGTTTGTTTTCATTGTGGATTTGGGGGTGGCGATTTTTTTTTTTTTTTTTTTTACAGTATCATCTAAACATATGGGTCTATGTACTGGCATAAAGCAACATCTTCCTGAAAGATTTATCAGCAGTCTCTTCCCATGTTTCTTTGTATATAGTGTAGAAGAGCGGGTTTGTTAT
>NW_010545328.1:1634-35924 GCF_000687285.1 Phaethon lepturus
GTTTCTCTATTCCTCCTTCAGCCTTGTTCCATTTTTCTTTCCAGGTAGCTAGATTAACTAATACTTATGCCAGGACTATTTTTGCTCTCTCCCCTCCATGCCAATATGAAGGCCTCTAGGCAAACTTTTCCTCTCTGGATTTTCTTAGCCTCTTCCTTGTGCTTTTCCCTGCCGCTGTAGCAGGCCTACCAGAAGGGATGAAAGCCGTCTGGGCAATATCTTTTAAGCAGCCGAGAAACGTCTATCACAACTGCTCGCCATTTACCGCAACCATGTGTGCATGTGCACAGTTTACAGTTGTGGTTTTTCCGAGGGGATTGTGGTATGGTTTTATAGGCTGCTCAAGATGTCCATTTGGGTGTAAGTGTATCTATCTATACAGAAGGTATATACAGGCATCTTAGAAAATGCTTGTGTATTTTTTATTTACTGTAACATCTTGGCATTAAGCTTCCTTAAAAAGAAAAAAAAAAAGCACATCAATTTACAACTCCCTTGTGCTGTTTTTTTTTCCCCTTTTCTGTTTTTTTCTCTCAAATGATTCTTTTCTTCTGCTGTTCTTTTTGCTCCCCAGCTTTGAGCCTCGAGTTTTTTCCTTTTTCCCTTTCCACTCTCTTCTTACCTTATGTTCTCCTTTCTTCCTTTCCCATAAAATTACTTCCTCTCTTTTCTCTTTTGCCGTTCTCCCCTTTCATCTCTGCCTTTTCCCCCACCCTATAATTTTTCCTTTTCTCCCTTTAATGCTCAGCCTTCTTACTTTCAGTTCACTACATATCCATCTCTTCCCTGCTGTTCCTGCACCTACACCTTTCCATCTAGGACACGCCGAGGCATGTCCTCTTCACATGGGGACACCATTTCCTCCCTTCCTTGAGACTTTATGCTTACCACATATAGAGGTGCTCACGTCGTCAGTGAGAACGCACATTTTTGTAAAGTTTTAGGAGAACAGTAATGATGTGGTTTGGGCTTTGGGCATCTATTTCGCTATTTCGCAGTCCACGTGATGCAAAATGCTGAAGTTGAAATCAGTCGTTACCTCTGTGAAAATGCTTCTGTCTGGGATACTGTAAGAGTATGAACTATAAAAGACAGTAACAAATTGTTAGGGACACAATGATTGCTATATCTTTCTGTTATGCTGATTTGCTCATTGTTTTCTGCTTTGACAACAATTGATGCACTGTTTGCTTTAGTATTTGGAAATGATCATACAGGGAGATTCGTGGAACTATTTTTCTTTGAAATGTTATTTTTCACTGATGTGAAGGCATTCAAACAGATGCGTACTGGTTTTGATAAAGCTGTTGATTTTCCGTTATCCAGGATGGACCTTATGGTCATGTGCAGACAAGGACACTTACATAATTAATTTTAAAATCTGAGTTTTTCAACCTGAAAACCAGTATTTTGGCACACTTCAGTTTTGCAAAACTGTATGATGATTTTGTTTATATTTCAGCATAGACATGAAATTTTTGGTCAATATTTACTGAAAAAAAAAAAATCTCAGTCCAGTAGCTAAACTAACTGAGCGTGCACTCTGATTGCATGGCTTCTTGGCTGTACTCAGCTATAGGTGCCAGCTCTTCCACAAAATTCAGGGTGACATTCCTAGGAACATGCATTACGGTCTGAGTAAATCACCTCCAACGTTCTCCACTGAAAAGTTTGTCAAGAACTTGCAAACGGATGATCAGATAATTTCTTAATGTAGTTTCTGGATACTAGATTGTCTTTGATTTCAGTACGCTTAAGTTAATACCAGCTCAGTGAATCCCTTGGGAAGACTTACTCACCAAGAAAGCCAGCCTAGTGCAAGCAAATTTGCTCTGATCCTCTCGGCAGGGCAGAGGGAAGGGCTCGGAGCAGCAAGCAGCACAGCGATGGCTCTCCAGCACGAACACCCAAAGCTCTTCCACCTCAGAGGAAACCCGAATGTCCCTGAGAGGCCGGTGGCTGCAGGAAGAGCAATGCAACTATTCAAAACCAGAATTTAGCTCCAAGGAGCTGATTCTGCAAACACTTTAGCACATGTACAGCTTTCCTTTACGAGAAACCTCAAAGAGCCTGCGAGCGTTGCCTCATGCAAGTCAAGTCAGTCATATGGCAAAGTGTTTATGGGATTTGGATCTAAATTTTGAAATCATTTCAGGACCCTTAGAAGCAGGCGTTAGATAATCGTAAATCCCCATTGTTTTTCGGCAGGAAAAAAATGTACGTAATCATGTTGCACTGCAGTTGAATCCACTGCCCGGATCCCCAGGGGAGTTCGGTTTCTCCTCCCGTGTTTGAGGCTGGGGGATGCCCTGCGGTCCTAGGGTGGGGGAGAGCCACGGGCTCATGCGTGGCATGGGAGAAGCCCCTGGCCCCTCCCCTGGCAGCCTGTGTTCATCCCCAGCAGTTCACAAAGACGAAGTGAGGCTGGGTCAGGCTTTTCTAAGACAAGCTGGGGAACGGAGAGTTCGGCTGATGAAGAGGGATGGGAAAGGGCTGAGTTGTTTGGGCCAGCAGAAAAACGGAGGCTATGGGAGGATAGAGCTGGCATCTGTTTAACAGCAAAGGGAAGGGGTTATGATCACGGGGATCGCGAGTGCAGTTACGCCGGGCTGTGCTGCCACACTGGCCGGGCAAAATGGCACAGAAAGAACAAAAGAGCAGCCAGCAACTGGCTTATTTCACTAACAGTAATTGCAAAGGGCCTAATAAGGTTGCCAGCATGCATCTATTCTGCGTAAGGTGCTCCCCAGATAATAATAACGCTGAAAACAAACTTCAGGGCAAGTAGCTTCTCCCCACTTTGTTTTACTGTATCAAACTTAGCGAGTGTTTTGATGCTTTTGGTCTTTTCAGATGCTCGACGGCAGTCGGCCGGAAGGGGCAGGTGAGTAGTGGCTCACCCCCGAAGGTGTACTCTGCCCTGCGTCCTCTAGGACACAGAGACTTTTTAAAACTCTCCTGAGCCAATTTACTTCTGCCTTGACTTTATGTGCATGTCGTTTCATCATCTGAGGCCTCGTTTCATACATACGTTTATAATATGGGTTTCATTTCAATAAGCTGGGAAAGTAATAAATTTAAAGCTGACTAACAGTTGTTTTATGTGGCTGCCAACCTGCCAAGTAGCATTCTTAATTATTGCCAGGAAACTAAGTGTTTTGCAGCCATGTGTTTTACATTTGAGTGTAGTATACGTCTTGTCAGCCCTCTCCGCTGGACTGACGGACAAGCCAGTAATTTTTGTATGCAGAGAGGCCTGCGATGGTGGGTGGTTTCTTCACCATCAGGTAGGGATATCAGCAACGACGTGATGGACGGGAATATCCCAAGTGGTCCCCCTCTCCCAAAACACATTGTCACAGAAAAGCTGGAGGGAAGGGGTTAAACCTGAGCCCAGAACCATAGTATTTTTTTTATCTAAGACTGTAGGGCAAGTACTTATTAAAGTTGTCAGCAAAGAAAAAGCATAAACATATAAATTATATACGTTAGAGTAAGCTGGATGACTGTTTTGTTCCTTCTGTGCAGGATAGAGTGAGACACTGCTACAAGCAGACTCTCCTTTTCTTTTCCCCAGACAAAATCCATTATTATTGTACTAAAACAAGCAATGGTTGCATGGCTTGCTTTCTGCAGGCTGTGTTTAGGCTCCAAGATGTTGTCCTACTCTTTGGAAATCAGCCAGTAAAAGGAGGACAGAAAATGAATACTAAAAAAGGAAGCACTGACCCAAACAGTTTTGTTGCATGTATTCTGCTCTCCAGAATGCTTTGAAGTCTGAAGAGAAACTTGACTGAGTAAGTTAAGAGTGCCTCCAGGCCCTTAATTTGCGCAACCAACACTCATTTTGCTGATCGTCATCATTGACCCTAGAAGAATTATAAAGGTCATATTTTCTTGCTGATAATGTAAGTCTTGAGCAATTTTTAAATAATGGGATAAACATAAACACATTGTTAAAAAGCAAATTTTTGTGTTCAGTTCCTTTTTTTCTTTAATAAATTACATGCATGAGACAAATCCCAATTAAAGAAAGGCTCGTCTCATGAGTAGCTCGGGCAATGCTGCAGGATATTGTTCCCCCTGCAGACACACACACCTAATTTTAGAACGGTTCCCATTTTTCTCTAGTGTTGCAGAAAAGTCTAATAGTGTTTACTGCTGTTTGGTTGTTGTTTTTTTTTTTCCAAGTAATTTTGTTGTTTTGTTAAGGAGGGATTAATTAGTGAATCATTATTCCCACTTTGGCATGTGAAAATCTGGAGTGTGCTTTTATCCATCTCCCAAGAGTGCACATTGGCACCGTAGCAGAGGATGTGGAAGAAGTGTTTTTCAAAGAAGCAGATGTAGCAGCTTCGGGAGCATCTGTACTGGTGTGTTTTGCTGAGGGATTCCTAGTAACCATTTCCCGTTTAACCAGACAGTCCCTATGTGCTTCTCACAGGTGAGGCCCACCATTTTGAAACAAAACTCTCTGGGGAAAATTATCATTAAAGGTCATGTGGCATTTCCATTAATTATTGCAATTTCTAACTCCTTCTCTGTTTTTCCCCAAATAAAACAATTTATCCTGAAGTTTCACATGCTACTTCCTATCTCAGGGCAACGTTTTTCCAAGGAGATTGTGGATACGGGCAGATGCTGAACGTTAATGGCATAAAATTCTCTTACCACTAAAGTCAATAGCAAACTCCCATTGACTTCAGTGAGGTCAAATCCATTCACGGGACTTTAAAGTATACCTTGGCATTCCTTAAAAAAATCTGAGATCCATATTTTTGAGGTCCACTATCTCAGGAGTTAGCCTACTCATCCCAGAGTTGTTTGGGGGACTTTGCAGAGAGGTTCTCCATAGAAGTGCAGACACCAGAGGACTTGGGAAGGCAACGAAGTGGGGAAGAGAGGCTGGAGGTCACCGATGGGGCTGTCAGTGGCCAGAGGCAGCTGCACACAGGACCCGGTCAGCATCACTTATGGAAAGGGAAAAATGGCCTCTTTTTTCTGATCAGCATGGTGAAGTCCAAGTTTCATTTTCACTCTGTGCTGGCCTAAATCTGCTGCTATTTATATCACTAGCCAAACTTGAGATTGTGTGAAAATGCCTCCTTAACCTTTTAAAACTAGCACCAGGGTTTTCATATCACTATTTGCCCTCTGCTCCAGGATCACTTACAAAGAAGCACTGGCTGTGACCACTACAGAGCTGGCCACCACAGGTGAGCTGCTGCCAGGGTGTGATGTTGCTACCTGATTTCACTCACTAAGCCAAAGGGGAAAACAAAAACCAAAGGTACAATGTGACATTAAACAAGAGGATGTTGATCATGCTCTGAAGTCATGGCCTAATGATGAGTCTGGAAACTGCCACGACTCAGCTCTGTGTTACCCAAAGCATCTTAAATGTGCTCTGAATGACCAAGTCACTGGTGATGCTGCTGGCATGGGACTTTCTCCCCTCTTCTGTTTAGGGAGGATCATTTAATGAGCTCATGGTGCAACAAGGCATCTCAGGGAGGAAGAGTGAAGACAGTCCCTATGCTGCTGTCTGCTGCCTGAAGGCTAAGCAGTTGCCACAGTGGCCACCACAGAGCAGAGCCTCTGCTTGCATGAAGCAGAGGGACCGACTTCTTCCTTGAGCACCAGTTATCTTGGTATCTCAGAGTTAAGACAGATTATAACAAAGCAAACAGAAAAGCCATATCCACTTGCATAAAAAAAAGCATATCTAAAATTATTCCCATGTGTGAGGTGCTGCTGCATGACACTAAGTGCAGCAGCCAAACCAGTAACAGTTAAATCCTCTGGATCCCCATAAAAATGCACAGTACACAAATCCACAGCAAATGAAATGACTGAATTAGAAGCAGAGATAAGTGAAGGACGACACTGTGCTGCTCTGTGTTCAGTATCATTGCCAAAGTGCTGAGGCTTTTTGCCACTTTCAGATAAAGGGGATTTTTACACATTTTCCCCAGTAAAATTTTTGGCAACTGCTGACTACCTTCCTCTGTCTTGCTGTGTCACTAACAGCCCAGGCTCTTCACTTCAGTTGTATGTCCCCTTGGCTAACTTCCCAATGAAATGCAGACATTCATTTAGTTTTAAAGTTCGATTTTTACCACTACTGCTAATAGAGAAACCCCTCCGGCCTCAGTGGTGTGTAGGTGAAATTCACTGGCAGTGAAATCTCTTGACGACATGCTCGTTGACCAAGGCTTTATAACCGCAGAGGGCAGAACGGTCTGTCAGGAGCCCACCCGAGCACCCTGAGTTCAGCTCCGCTGCTCTGTCCCACCAAGAACTGCAGAAACGGTAGAACAGAATTTAATAAAATGCCTTATTATACTCTAAATTATTCCAGATTAGGTTGTCAAAGATGTCATCAAAAAAACTAATTGTTTTTTTATCACTTTTTTTTTTTTACCCTGAGCAAAAATAACATGTTGATGTTTAAAACAAAGTTTTAATGATTTCCCCCCAAAAACCCTCTTCTTTCAGTATCTGAGCCTATAGTTTTCTCTAAGATGGATAGATATCTGACAGAAGCATCCAGACTAGATGTCACTGGTAGAGAGAGCGCAAGCCAGCGAGGATACTGACACTGTAAGCCTGGGCTGCCCCTGAGCATCACCAGGACTTGCTGGGACAGTTCCCCCGGTGGAAGACATAAGGCACCACACAGTAAAAGCAAATGTAAATGTACCTCATAAGTGCACCTATAAGGAACCAGGATGCCCCTTTGAGGCAGCTACTTCTTTCTCATGGTTCTCCCCAAACGTTCATTTCACAACTGTTGTGTGATTGAGTTATAGGTGTGAATTCTCACGAGTGCAAGTAAAGATTAATTCCGAAACTGTGTCTCCACCTGGTCCCAGCTTCTCCCTTCCCTTCCCCTGCCTTGGTTTTCTGTGTCCTATTGTGCATTCACCAGGGACCGGACTGTAACCATGCCTGTGCTGCCTTGTAACCTTATCTTTCCTCCCACCCTTTGAAAATAGCAACAGAAGAGGTGAAAGCCTTCAAAAACAATGCAGAAAAAAGCAGGAGAGGATATTTGAAGGAAGAACCCGCTCCCCTGTGGAGAGGGGGAACTGATGTGCCTGTGATGTGGCTTTCAACATGTCAGTGCCACAAGAGCACTAGACAGATCTCTGCCGTGTTGCAGTCCTCGTGTAGTGAAGGCAAGCTTGTTTTTAATAGACAACATATTGGGAATATAACCCTGATTAAATCTCTCTGTTCTCTTTCCTTTTCCTTTCCCCTGTGGCTACCTTGCGATCAGTTTGGCAAATCTTAAGGATTACAGATGTAGCACTAGCATAAACAAAAATATGGCACGTTAGCTGGGCAGGCTGCTTTGAAGATAAAGACCGACTTTAAATTCCACAATCCTGAGGGCTCTTGTCGCCTTGAAATCTGATTTCAAAGCTCAACACCACTGAAATGTCTTGTTGAGAGTGATGACAGCAGGCAGTGAAGTGTACACTGTATTGTCACCACCTGTGATTGGTGGCAAAGTGCATACTTTGGCTACCACATACCGACTCCCTAGCTGTGGGCTGCCTGTAATAATGCAAACAATAACTGCTGGCTAATTTCGGTCCTGTAAGTGTGGTGATGAAGTATTACATAAACTCAGAAACCATGGGAGTTAAGTGGATGGGGTCCGTTTTCACTGTTTTCAAGGGGCACGGAGAACCTTTACTGTGTCAAAGTCCATGGGAGAGAGAAAGAGGTGAACAGATTCCTCCAAAAATGCAAAGCCAGCAATTAAGAAAAGACCAAGAGGCCATGAGGCTGTAAAAGCTAACGGTTTTCTCAAGGAGGGGCTGTATCTGTGAGACTGTCTCCCAGCTCTCCCCTTGTGCTGCACAGTAGCTTGCAGGACGCTAACAGGGACAGAAGAAGCAGCACAGCAAAAGGGTGCTCACCAGGACCCCAGCCCCATTGCCTGGCCCCCCACGCGGGAGGTACATCCCTCACCCTGCAAAGCGTCTTGCCTTAGGCGGTAAGATGTGACGGGGTGGGGGGGGAAGATGGACTCAGAGAGGCTCAAGAGGCCTGTTTTGCTGATGCACCTCCACTGCTCACTTCTCGGGGAGCAGTGGAGACGGCCATGGGAAGGCAGAGACTGCCGGGGCCCGTCAGCACTGACTACGTCCAGGGACACCTGGGGCTCCGCTGCCGTTGTCTCTGCACCATGCTCCCCATCATGGGACCAGGGCAACCCCAGGAGCTGGGGCGTCCACGTGGTTAGTAATGCTGAATTGATTGTCTGTCTCCTCTCCAACACGGGATGTGAAGCTGGGGGCTTTTTCCACTGATTTCAGTAGAAACAGAATTTCACCCATTCATTTACCTCTCTGTAAATTAATATTAATTACACAGAAGCTTGGATAATCTTTAGCTGGTGAATTCCTTGGAATTTTCCTGAAGGACTTCTCCCAGGAAGACAGGACAGGTATCCTCTGACTCAGTTTTAGGAGAAAATCCAAGAGCAATGCAGAAGAGTGAAGACCTGCTGTTGGAAAAGCAGGCAGATAAGCACTCCAGGCTATCACTATTGACAAGACTAGGACAACAAGAGGTTGAGAGTGACACAATGAGGCTAATGGGTATCAGCCCATTGGATAGTGATCTCTGACCTCATGCTGATGAAATTAACTTGACCTCGTACCTGTCATCAAGAGTATGCAAGATATCTAGGCCTAAATGAGACAACACCCACAACATAGTTACCATTATAGCTAAATATTTTCTTCCAAGATTAAGAGAGTTACTGCTTCTGAGGACTCATTCATTACCTCTGACATGAAGTTCCAATGGAAATGCTGTTCTTCTTCCATCCTTAATTCTTCCGCTAATTATGAAAACCACAAAAGTGAAACACATATTCCATAACTTTAGTGAGCCCCTAGGGTGTTGGAAAGCATGTATTTCTGCCTTATCAAAATCTCCAGAAAGTTATTCAGCACTCCTTTAGATTAAAAATGCAATGGGCTTGTCTATTCCCTACTAATACTGCAAATGCACTAGGTGATTTACAGTAGACCACAGAGTCTGCAATCTAAACAGGCAGGGAGAAGATGAAGGAAGGAATGCTAAATATTACAAAAGGAGGTGGACTATGTTTTTCAGTGTCCTTGCTCTTGCCCCTAGTATCTGATACTGCAGAGGATTGGAAGGGATTGACAGAGTCCTGATGTGACTGGAGGTCCTATGGCCCGAGGAAGAGGAGGGCTGTGGACAAGGAGGAGCATACACTTGATACTACAACCCTCCCTAGTGTTAAACTACTGTATAGGGTGAAGGAGTGGGGGAAACCAGAGCAGGGACAGGGAATTTGGGAAAAAGAGGTAAAACCCTCTAAACCTCCTCTTCAATATAAGTCAATTACTGGCAGTCAAAAGCCTTATGAGATGTATATAATGAGGTAAAATAATCCTGAAGGTTAAAGCACGACAGAACTGATCAAGCAAATAATTTAAGCCAGGAGCCATGTGGAAGAAAAATTATTTTCAGTCACTTAAAAGGTCAGCAGAAAGATCTTGCCATTTTGGGAACGCCTGTCCAAGCAAACACTAACCGATCCTTAGAGTATGACTCAGGGGAGCATGTCTCATCTAATGTGAGTGAAGGTAGCCAGGTGCTCCCTTTTCATGGTGTTGTGTTATTCAATGGCCAACAGTAAATACCGATGATACTAGATACTTTCCTTTTTAACGAGCAAAGCCAAACAGCCACAGGTTCTGTTTGCTACAAGCTTCAAGGAAAAAATGCTTGACGCTGAAAGTGCAATGCTCTGTTTTCTTAATTTGCGAGGCGCGTTGTGAAGGGCTGCTGGTAGGAATCTTGCACTCCTGCAGTACCTCCACTCCGCTACAAGGATTTTTGACAAACGTGTGCTGCTAAAGCGCCGGTCTTTGCAAACACACACGCTCGTGTAACTTTTCGCACACAAAAGGACTTCCGTGGTACTTGCATATGCCTCCCTCGCCTTATAGCTTTAATCTGTGTTAATTAAGAGAATGCAGGAAATAAGCAGAAAGCAATAATCATTACCCTCTCCCAAAGATAATACTTTAAAAGGTAAAATTTTGAATTTTGTCTCTTAAGAATAATAATAATGAAAGTAGCTTGAAAATCAACAAGCTAGAAACAGTTGGGAGCAATCTTTAAGTTAACTGACTATTTATTTGCTTTATTTTTTTAAATAAATTATTAAATTCTCCGATAATCAGCTAGA
Organism: Phaethon lepturus; assembly: GCF_000687285.1. NCBI lineage: Eukaryota > Metazoa > Chordata > Aves > Phaethontiformes > Phaethontidae > Phaethon > Phaethon lepturus. The sequence continues at coordinate 11,881 of NW_010545328.1, forward strand.
CTGAAAAACTTCGGTTTTTAATAAAATACCAAAGGTTGTGACAGTGGCTAATTGTATGCAATGAATTTCTCCAGGGTCATTTAGAAAGTCTCTGCCAGAACAGGAAATGTTACACTAGTTTCCTTAGTGCTCAGGTTGTATATTATATCTCAAACTATTTTTCCTGTGAGAAAAAGCTGACATCTTCTCTAAAGAATCTGTTCATTTTCACCCTTCTTTGCAACCTGAGATTTCATTACGTTTACTTTCCTTCATATTTTCTTATCTTCCGCTAATAACTAGTACAAAGCTGGAAGTGAAAATAATTTTCCAGTCTCAGGGGTTGGGAACTGCAGAGTAGTTTTCCTAAATCCTAATCTATGTCTAGTAATTATGGCCATTTCAAGGTTCCCTAGGAGAATTATTGTCTTCTGAAATATTTTAAATAGCTGGCTGTCCACAGCTTTTTCTTGCCTCAAAAAATGGATATATTATCATTTTAATGTCTACTGCTTCTGCTACTGGGAGCAATAAACCTCAGTCATGTTCTCCCACTGCATATGAATCAATAAGAAAAAAAAAATACTAAAATGTGCCCTGTAAAATTCTTTTACATGACAATCTGAGAATAAAGGCGGTGAACAAACACTGAACACCTCAGACTGACTCAACAGCAAAGGTGGGGCTCATCTCAGCTCACCTGAGTCATTTTACCCAGGCAAATGGTCTGAGCAGTCACGTAGACATGCTGTGGAGAGAGAGGGAAATGCATCTCCAGAGGACAATTTATCTCTTTATCTTAAGGTATGGTCAAAACACCCTCAGAAGTACTCGTATCTCTGTAGAGGGACTTCTACGCCTGCCTCTTTCCAGCAATGCTCCCATCCTTCTAGCAATACTCTTCTGCCCATTGTGTTTGACACATTCTAACTTCTTCAATAGCTGCAGAGTATAATATTCAGTTGCTTCATCTTAAGGGTGTTCTGAATCAAAAATGCACAACCACAAGCAGTTGTTGGCTGCAGGGCTGTCACAGCAAAAGCAACGGGCTTGCCCTACTGCTGTGAGCATTTGGAGGATGAGACTCTTGCATGCAACAGTTTAAGGACAGTCTGGACAGTTACCTTTTCATAAGGAATAACCTGGGAGAAAATTAGTCCTCCTGCTTGACTCATGTACTGAATTGCTTTTACTGCTGGAGAGGTCTGAAAGGGAGAGAGGTTGCATCAATTGTACTTAACAGAAGGACTAAGCTGTGAGCCTTGCAAAAAATGTTGTTCTTCAGAAGAGCTTTGGCTTCACTGATTGTGGAAGCAGTGACTCAGAAAGGCATTTGTGTCTCCCCAGTCAGCAGATCTTAATGCCGTATCACTAAATAACAGGTCTCTGAATTGAAAGGAAAACACTTTGGAATTACTGCAAAGTAACAGAAGTTACTTTCCACACCACATGTCCCCTTTTGCCAGGTAACAGACCAATACCAAGCCAAACCTGACTATGTAACCACTGTGGAAAGGGTATGCAGGAAAGTGCTCTCCCCTCTTAGATGGACTCACATCACAAGCATTTCAGGTGTCTAATTTACCACTGCATCACCTAAAAACACAGTATGCAGGACTACTTCCCCCTCGATGAGCCTTCTGGGCCATGTGGGAGACACTGTGGGAGAGAGGGACCAGAGTCAGCTATGGTATAAGGAACAGGCAGGTTTGGTACTATCTGCTCAAAGATGGCAAGTGGAAAAAAGTAGCAAGGGGAATTAACAATGATTTGGGATATGGTGGTTGTGCAAAAAATGATTCGTTTTTGTCCTCTTTAAATTCTTTTTTGCCTGGGGAAGTCTGTGTTTAAAATTGGTGTGGTATACTCAAATACTATCAAGCAATGCAGATTAATCGTGGCTTTTTCTATACAGGAGATTAATTTCAGAAGAATCATGGTGCTTTATGTTTTAGAAAAAGGATTTACTACAATAAACTCATTCACTCATCTCTCTACTTACGAATTTCAAGTAATACTTGTCTGACTGGCGTGGGTAGGAAATCTTAGGTTTAGAAGGGGAAAAGTTTAATCTCTCACAGATTTGTCCTCAGATACGTTAAATGCCAGGTATATTCCACCGGGATGAAAAGCTTGATTTTGGTCAAGGGCTCTGATATTCAAACATCTGTATTTTGTTTTTATGATAAATACTGCTTTCTGAAAGAATTGTAATTTTTATAAAGATCTTTCTTTTAGGTCAATATTTTGATTGTCTGTAGTTCTGTTTGTAGTTTAATAAAGAAGTTCTTGTAATACAGGCAAATTGCAAAGTCAATGTGTTAGTAAATCTGCTTATGAATATAAACATATTGAAGGCTTTTTTAGAAATATAACCTCTGTGACCTCTACTTTAGAAATGCAGCTTAAATAGAAACAGTAAAAGAGACCTCAGTGCATTAAATTTATCACAGCCCATATTGCCGTAGATTTCTGTTGTTTTCCCCTACAGGTCAGTTAAGAGAAAGAGGAAGGCTCATAACAAAATTGCAAGTGCTTTAAGGTTGTGCTTTTTGTTGGAAAACATTGTTGAGTCTGCCAGCGGATAAGCTTTGCATTAGTCAGAAAGTGATAAATGCTTGCCAGTGAATGCACAGATATTTTTTGAAGATGCTCTTCTGTCATTAAGGTTTTTATAACTTTGATAAACTCGTATTTTTTAGGCAATTGAAGAAAGTTTCATAATCTGAAGAAATATTATCACTGGCTGCTAAAAATTCCATTGGTCATACATTTGTCTGGATCTGTGAACCCTTCCAGCTGTAACAACAAAAAATAAGTATCTGCATAGATGTATGTATGTATGGGTATATATATATTATACATGTACACATACATTACTATAACTCCACCTAGATGTATGTATGTGTGTTTGCATACTGTAATAATATTTCTTTCTTCTTTCTCCAAATCATTTTCACACTCATGTAATTCTACTTAAGCTAAAGACCTACTGTGCTGTGATGGTAGTATGGAAAAGGATTTTTATATTAGATAGAATTGGCTTGATTCTGGATATATTCAGCCAGAAGAAATATTTTTCCTTCATGATGGTGTGCACTGTCATTGTACAGAATAGTATTTATTAAAAAAGCTTGGTTTAAACAGGTTTCATTTTGTTTTTGTTCAGAAAACAGTTGTTTTATTACTAGAGGGACCATTAAGTTAAAATAATCAGTGGGGAATTACATCCTTTGCTTTGTTAAGGTTAAAGTGCTTCACTTTATCATTTTGATTTTAAAATTAAAGTTGATTTGATTAGAGTCTTATTCCCCAAAAAAGCTACAAGTACCAATCTTAAATTTAGGTGAATGGGATGACCTTCTGCAGGCTTTCAAAAGCACCTAATTCCATTGATGACTTGCTGTAGGAATAGTGTTGTAACACTTAAAATTGAGACACTAATTGGAAGAGTTAAAATGGATCCTGTCCCAGAGAAGATTATTGAAAAGATTGACAAAGTACAGTATCTTCCAGTCACTGCTCAATAAAGCCAGATACTAGCCTGTTCTGTAATAAAATAATACTCTGTATATGTGATTTTACAGTTACCTAAACAAAATTAAAATATTTTGGTTATGGTAAATCTACTCCTACTGTGGAAATGTATTTGTTTGATTTGCCAAGGTATGGACAGAGACAGCATTAGATAGTTAAAAGCTGAAACACCTACCAATGTTAAACATTTCAAGTAAACATATACTTACTAAATGTTTTAGCATTAGACGTATTGCTATAAAAGCAAGCAGGAAGAACTTTCCAGGACCATTCTGGAATAAATAAATGGTGTTAAAAATGAGCATATAACTTCTCGTGTACCTGACCCAAGCATTTTCAGATAATCAATACCTGTATTTGCCATTACCATCAACCTTTACATTTATTTCCATTAAAACATCAAGACACAGAACTGCTGAGTCTAGTGTTATGTGTATCCTTGACCTAAACATATTTTACAATGCCTACAGATGTTTCATGTTGTCAGTGATGACAGTTTTTCCAGCAGAAAAAGTATTTTGTTGAGGTGCATTTGTCAGCATTCAGTTTGGCAAAGTGGTTTAGATGGCCTGTTTGTACGTGAAGTGTTTTTTTCATGTTTTGTGCATGGCAAGGGCATTGTAAGCACTAGACCACAGATTGTGCCTACTCAGCTAGAAGATGGGTGATCAAGACTGATCCCCTGAGATGCATCCAATGGTTTTCAATATGCCTGAGAGGTAGACACACAAGCTGAGTACCCAGGGAAATTGAGGGAGTAACCCAGGAGGGAGGTGATGGCAACTTCCTGAAGTCCCTTTGCTTCATTGTGGAGGCAAGAAGTTGAGTTTGCAGCTGAAAGCCAGATCAGTCTGATGACATTGGCCTCAGCAGACCTTCAGGGCTTGGGATCCCGCAGCCTTAAATTTGGCCTGATAACAGAGCTTCTCTCCAGCTGGTCTGCGTGCAGCGCCAAGGGCATAGGTTGATTTGCCCAGGGTAAAATGTTTAAAAACTTCTTTACTGGTGGAACAAACTGCATTTTGTTAGAGAAGGAAATGGAAATATTTGAGGGAAGGTGTATCTCAAAAAAACACCTACATTACTTATCTACCTACCTGCACATGACCAGATAGAATATATAAATAATTTTTAACATTTATTTGTTCTACATTTTTTTCCTAATTTAAACTAACTACTTGTTACTTGTATATATCTCCTAAGGTAATGCTGGGGGTGGAGGGACACACATGACTAATAGTAACTGAACAGAAGCTTCAGTTCCCAGCAGGAAAATACTCTTCTTTATATGCAGTATGTGTGACAGAGAAAAAGCAGTAAAGATACCTAAATTGCAGTACCTACCTACAACAAAGAATGTAATTTATTTTGCTACCTGGGGTCTGTTTTTAATTATTACAAGAGCTTAAGTCTGATTGTCATAAACTTTCCACGTACACAACTGTGCAAAATTACATATAAAAGAACTCATTTTATAGGCTTTAGTAAGTTTATAGTAAGTGTTTACAACACATTTCCTCCCATCCTTTGCCGTGCTTACCTCTAGCTTTACACATATCAAGGTGAATGAAATTTGCTCATCTTGCAATGGATGTTTAGAGCTGCATTGGATTCATTGTCCTGCTCCATAAACTGATGTATTATTTGACTCCCATATGGGTTTCTCTCGGGGGAAAAAAAAAGAAACTGTAGTTGTTCTGCTGTTTATTTTTGTGGAATGTCTTTTCTAACTCGGCACCACCAGAAAGATTGCTGTTATCAGTGTTCAAATACCAGTCACTCCCTTATGAAGCAAGAAAAGATACACCGAGCGGTCCCAGGGACTAAGGAAACTTTGGCATTTCATCAGTTTCAGGGCTAGAATTTCACTGTCAAGCTCACTATCTGCTGGGCCCTCATAGATAAACAGTAGATAGGAGCTCACAACACATTCCTTTCATGTTCACTAATTTCAGAAAGAGACTCTGCAGTCTAACACCAGCACATCCCTTGAAGTCCTATCTCTCTGCTTGTATCTTTGGCAGCCATGTAGTAATTAGTAAAACAGAGCGAAGATATTTTACACCACTCTGTCCACTCGGCTGTGCTGCTATGAACAAATGCTGCAAGTTTTGGCTGGGAATGGCATCTCACACTCTATGCTTGGATTATAAATCCCTATTTACATCTGAAATTCTTTTAAATTAGTTAAGATGTAAACTATAACTTCAAACAATAAAGGCTCTTGCTATGGTAATTTATAGCTTTAGGAACTAAGTAAGTTTATCTCGTCTGGATTTAATGGCAGTTTAAGACAACATATTAAAAATGAAATTAAGATAAATAGAATCATGTTATCATTGCCTCCTCTTACTAAAATTAAATAAGATACTGTGAGAAAGTACAGTTTCTTTATAGCTAACATAGGAGGTTTTGTCTTTTCATATTATTCAGTCTTTTTTTCTTGGTAATGTTCGTAAAGTGCGCTCTCCTTCTGGGCTAGATTCTGCTGCCTTCACTCAAAATAATAGACGTGTCACAAATGGCCTTGCTGTTTGCGGTTGGCCCATGTCTAAAATAAAGCACTGCTCAATAAGAGCAGAATAACAGTGAAGGACCCACGTCTCCATTGTCAATAAGGCATTGTGGGTATCATATGTACATATATTGCATAGGTATTGTAATACAGCTCTTCTATTGTACGTAAGTGATGCTTAGGCCTTCAAAGGCATTGCTTGGCTTCATTGGCTGGGCATTTGTACGTTATTAAGCTGAAAATTTCCTGCTTTGTGAATCAGTCTGACAAATACTATTTCAACTTTGTATTTCTTGAGCATCTCCCACAAGCTGGAAGATACTAAGGATCCAGCCTAAGCCTTAAATAAGAAGCTTCCGTTTCCCCTGATGATTTTGGCCTGAATTATGAATGAGTCAATGGTAGCGCCTGAGGTATATTAAAGTCAAAAGAAGTTTATAATTGGAAAAATAGGGTAACTTCCACCAAATAGTTAATTTGCAAATGCGCTGAATGTGTCATCCTGAAATTTCATGGCAAATCTACCCATGCTGCAGAGGTGAAAAGAAGGAACTAGAAGAAGAATGTGAACAAAATCTCCAAACTTACTAAAAAGTAAATCTGAAGAAGGGCATTATATAAGTCTTAATGCTATTTAAAACTTAGTTTTATGCAACTAGTGGGTTCAAATTCAGTACAGGTAGAAGCAGATAGCTTCTGCTGGAGGAAAGCTGCATTTTCCTTAGACTACATTGACTTTCATTATTAGAAAAGGTAAGAATCCCATAGCTACTGAAAGCCAAGTCAGTATGAGTTACTTGCTACTGCCACTTACACCACCCTCCAAGTCGCAGGGCTACTTTGTCACCCTCTAATTTGGCCCTTTTATTTCTGAAGTGAGAGAGAGAAGGGTACTGTGGAGCCATTCCTTCTAGGTCATTTGGAAGAGCATTCCCCTGGCGAGACGCCAATTCCAAGGTCTTGTCACACCTCTGACTTCTCTGTGTAAATAGCGCAGGAATCTGCACGCTTCCCTTTCATTCTGTGAGACAGGAGGGCAGTGGTATTTTGCTGGTGTAAACGAGGAGATGGATGAAGCACAGTGGCAGCCTGAGTCACTCAGATTCCACTGTCCAGTGTTCATCTAAAAATGCTTAACAATCTCGTACCAAACACCCTGCATTAAAAAAAGAAAAAAAAGAAAACCCTCAGCCAGCAGATAATTCTTTCAGCTCCCTCTGATGACTCCAGTCTATAACGGATTGCTCTTTTTAAAGTATTACAAATCAAGTCACAGGTCTGGCAGTGACAATTCCTTTTTCTTCTCTGATCCAGTCCATCTGAGCAGGAGACTCTACATTCAGATCTGCAGGAAAACCTTGTAAATTGAAAACAGAAAATAAGACTCGGTGACCACTTCATATATCACTTTGCTCCCCACTACCGTTAGGTAGAATGTAAGGATATGCCATCCATACAGTGAAGGAGCTTGCCATGATCTTCTTGTCTTTTATTTACTGTCCATTTTAAAGTATGGATCAAGACTGGACAATAAAATCCTCTGCTGAAATTTAAACACTGTTCCCAATCTGATTTGAGTCATTAGAAGTCTTTAACTGTCCTGCATTTTCTACTGTCTGCTCTGAACGTAACACTGCTGGTGGACAGGTAGGATGAATCCAGAACATTTTTCATATTAAGTCAGACTGTGAGGGTCTGATCAAGCTGCTTGTGACATGTAAAGGATCCCCTCTTGAGTCAGATGATGAATTACAGCCTCTCCAAAAACTCACTCATCTGAGGAAAAATAATCAAAGCCTTTTGCAGTAGATAGTAAATAAATGTTCTTTTCATGCTGTTACTACAAGCAGGTCAACTTCATTATCCAGGTCAAGGGATGAATAAGGAGGAGTGGTTTCCAAGAGAAAACCTCTCAGCTAAACCAATTATGTGTTGCATAGTTGGCAAAAATAGAATTGTGTCTGATGGTCCCACAGGAACTTAATTAAAACATCACACTCCAGTATCCATCAGTCAGTAACCTCCATCACCACCAATGTTACTTAACCCTTCTGGTTAAAGGAAGGTACCTGCTTGTAGAGCCTCTTGCTTATGGCTTTATAGATTTTGGTCTCTCAGCTTTCTGTTACAGCATCACTCTGAGGAAAGGAGCATGGGAGGCATGCAAACTAAAAATAAGGAATGTTTTAGATGGTGTTAGTCACTTTAAAAAGTAAAAAAAAAAAGTTACCAAGGGATGTAGTCACTTATTATTTACCATATAATATATAATCTATATTATTTTAATATATATTGTGAGCAAACTGTTGACACATTTTATACGTATAAGATACCTGTGAATACTTGATGCATACCAATCTACTATTTGCTATTCTTTTATTCTAGGTTTATTATTAAGAGGTTTCAGTTTCAAACCAGGAGGTAGATTGTGTTGGATTCACACTTCGTCGCAACACCATCCCTCAGCAGCAGTACCCAAGGTGTTAGGTCTGCCTGAAAACCTTACACAAAAATGCTAGGTAAATGAACCTTCTGGTGTAAGGCAACAGTTACCTCATTGCCTGGAGGCTTTTTCTGTGGGCCTTTGCAGGGTGGAGCGCATCCAGATAATATAAGTTGCTCTAAATCAGCTGCAGCACTAACACATGACATGAGGGTGCGATGAGGCAGACTTTAAGCTGCGAGTTGGAAGAAATTATGGGCATACATAGATACATAGACCATATCTTTTAAGCAGAAGAGCCTTAGCTCCCATAAAGACGTAGATGAACGTCCTTTGTTGTCAAATTCACTTGTTTGTTGGACAACCAAAATGTAAGAGATCTATAAAAACAAGCCCTTATAGTCAGCTACAACCGCCGCCTTTAACACTATAAAGCAGAGAGAGTCAAGGTGAGCCTTCAGTGCGAAAGGAGGGACATTTCTGTTACATTTGACTTCATATCAATCAACCCATTTAAGCCTAAGCCCCAACAGGCAGAAGGGGAAGTCATTTATGGCACCAGGAGTGATATGTGAGGTGGCATAAGAGAAGGAATCTTTTCTTTCCTGTTTGCAAGGAGAAAATAATCTGATTGCAACTGCTTTAAGAGGAAAGTGGGACATTTTTACATCTAGAAATTGAGCCTATTAACACTGCACTATGCTCCTTTATTTCCAGTGGGTTGAGTGAGAATCATTCCACTTTGGAAAGTTTATCACTTAAAATGCATTAGCACTATTCAAGTAAATCTTTGTGAATTCACAACTTCCATTCTGCTTCAGTAATGAGGGGACAAGGCTGGGAAGCCCGGGGCTGAGTTCTGCACTCTGTCAGTATCTGGCACTCGTCTCTTAATGAGGAACCTCACAGACTCTGCTATTACAGCAGAAGGAAGGAAGTGCTAAAATTGCCAGCAATAATAAGGCATCTCAAACTCTCTGGCTTACGGAAAAGGTCTAAACAGCTACAGCTTGCTAACTTTCAAATATTCTTATTAGGAAGAGAAATTGATGGGACATGGGTTGAGTTGAGCTGCAGCCTAGTAGTAGAGCTTTTTCTATTTCACTAGCAGAAAAATCCTTGGTGTTGCAATATTTAACTATCACACACGTTTCTTTTTGGCCTTCAGGGAAATATAACTGGCTTTAAAGCAACATTGAAGTGTAATTTTGCCTGCGAAGGTGACTTTATAAAAGTGGCACCTTCTTATTCATTTTTCCCCCAGAGGGCACATTTTTTACTGCTTTTTCTTCCTTTCAGTGCTGTACTGCTGGCAAAATGAAGAGAGCAATATCGCGCATCAAACTGATGCAATTCAAGGAAAATGGTTCTGCAAATATCACTGACAACATCATTTGGTCAACAGAGAGTTTGCTACTGGGAGAAACAACCTTTCTATCTTACAGAGTGGAATTTCTAGAAGTGTTTGACTGGATGAGTGCTTGTGGGAAGGGAGTGGAGGGGAAGAAAATAGTACAAGGAGGGCAAAGGACAAGTATTTTTCTATCCTGTGGCCCAGCTTTAAGAAAGGGCAGCCATCAAATGGCTGCCAGCTTTTACAGAGTAAATATTCATCTCCCTTTTGGGTAGAGGACTCAAATTAAGAAATTAAGAACTACCAAAGATTAAGGCTTAACATTCAATCAATAAAAACATGAATATTATTTATTTATTTGAGCTGTGTTCAAAACATCCAAGGAAAAGCTTCCAGCCCTTATGAAGCTACTTTGTCCTGCTTCAGTGTCAGAAATCTGCCTTAAATGCTTACATTACTACTACTTCTGAGAGAGAAAGATATGAAGTGGGCAGCTACCTAAGTCCAAATGAACATTTCTTGTGACGAGGGATGCTAGCAAAAGCATTGTTACGTCTAGCTACTTCCCACTCAACAGCATCACTTCTTGTATCATTCCTCTTCAAGACAACAACTTTATATCTGAGCAAATCTTAGTTTGAATCTGAGCACCCTGTAATTTTCCAACAATTACCATGACTTCGCAGCCTACAAGCTGCCAAGCACACTGGAGAACAGTCACAGCAATTTTATCCTGAGAGGGGCAGAGAGAAAACACAGGTTCAAGGCACTGTGGGATCTGGTGCAAGATGTAGGATCCATAGTACTGAGCTGGGCACCTACACTGGCTTTCTACCAGATGCAGGAGAATTAGGTCCCAGAGTGAAACACATTACCCTTGAAAATCAAAGGGCCAGGACATATAAAACTTTGTTTTTCCTGTAAGCATGTTGGGCCGGGGGGCTGGAAAGTTTTCTCTTGAACCGAAATGCCTTCTCTAAGTTCCTGTCCACTTGGCACTTAAATCTTGCCCTGAATCTGGCCTGAAGCCCTTATTAAAAATGTTACAATAGAGCTTGGCATAAATCTACCGTAAGTAAAAGAAAAGCTCTGAGAAGTCAGATCAGTTTTGCTGACGGCTGTCATCAGCTGCATTGGGCAGGTTCTCCCAGCGCCAGCCAGGTTACAGAAAGCTTCAGTCCAGATAGGAGGGGCAGGTTGGTCCTAAAAGTCTCTCTGCTCATGAGAAAGTTCACAGTTGTGGCCCCTAACTGAGAAAGCCCTTTCACCAGTTGTAGAGTGTTTAACCTCAAGAACTGACAGTGTGCACTGCAGAGCTGATCTCGGCTAATGTGACGGGGTAGAGGTTGAGAGGCAGCCTTTGAGATAACACCTCGCTATCGTTAGCGCATTAAAGTACAGGAGAGCATTCCCCTTCTAGCACTGTTTCTAGTGGTCAGCAAATGGAGCACAAGATAAAAGAGTAGCATCTGCTTTTTTACTTCTTTGCACGGCAAAGACATAGATTAATTTCTTCAAAGAGAAATGGGGAAGAACCAATTTTTCTTAGTCTCAGAGCAGTCTTTAAATAGTCTTAGCATAGTCTTTGAGCAGTATCAGAAAAGGTACCTAATATTTTTTAATACTTTGTCTAATGCTTTAGTGTAAATATATGAGCATCGCTTTAGCTGTACACTAACTGTTGCATTGTATATGTATTTTGGGATAAATTTGTTTAAAAATTGGAAATTAATGACAATGAAATATTGATCTGGAATTTTTTTATGAAATACCATAAAACTCGAGTTCAGATATTTTCATATTTTAAACCCTTACTCTTTTACTTTTACTGCTGATAAATGTAAGAAAAATTAAAACAAGTTTTAGGAAAACAACACTCTCTGTATTTAAAAATAAATAAAGCTCTTTTCCCCTCTTCTGTTGGCTCCCTTCCGCAAGCGCATTTATATTAAAATAAAAAAATAAAGAAAACTAAGATATTAAAAGTAAATTTAAGTAAAAATATAAATTAATTAAAAGTTAGGTACAAAAGAAAGGATTTCCTCTAAAAATTAAACCCCATCATAACCATAGAAAAAGGAAGAGAGTTCAGTAGAAAGACAAGACTTTCAGACAATTAAACATGTTACAAAACCAAAATTAAAGATTAATTTAAAAACAAGCATTCTTAAATTTTTTTGTTTCCAAAGCCAAAAAAGAAGACTTTTTAATGAAACAGATGGGATTAATTTTCTTATAAAAAATGTACATAGGAAAAATATTAGACCATGACATGGTTCATGAACCTGAGAAAGTCTATTTTCTGCATGCTGCACCTTACTGTTCAGAGTACTTTTGCCCATTTGCGGAAACAACTTGGCTTTGCTTCAAAATGACCACCGCTTGCTGCAGAGAAACACGAGTTGCCCTGTGTAACTCTCAGCCTGCCAAAGCCCCAAGGTGCAGCTGAACCAGGTTCTGCCCCATAAACAAGTGCTGCTTCAGTTCGTTTACTTTTTGCTGTGGCAGGAAGATTACGTGTGCCTTGGTTTCCCCACAAGAAGTTCTCTTCTGTTGTAGTTTTGTTTTGGTTGAAGGCAGAAACACATATTGCTTGGAGTAACCAAGGTGCTGAGAGAAAAAGCCTTTGTTACTTTTTAGGTTCAATTTTCAACAGTGCCAAGAAAGTCTACCTTTGAACTCTACAAAAGCGGATAAAATTTTGGCAATGTGAGTGGAACTGTAAAACAAACAACATGCTCAGCATAAGTTAGTATGTGTCCTTGTTAAAGAAAATGGAAAAGGGAATGATAAATGGGCAGTTAGACAAATAATCTCTTCTGCCATTGTATAAGAGAGGACAAAACAATTTGAAATATAATGTTCAGAGACATGATTAATATCCACGGTAGTAGCATTTTTTTTGTGATAATGAACAGAAAAGTATATTTGGCGGTAACTACTGAGAAAGTGAATGCAATGTGCAATAGCTGTATCATACAAACTAAAATGGAGCACAATTATTCAGTGCAGGTGCTTTTAAAATGAAATTCTGCAAGAAAATATCAGGAAGCATTTTGGTTTGCTTTTCATGGTCAAGACTGCTGCTCTATAGGAATTTAATGGGATGGTGACTTTGGGATACAGCTTCACCCATCGTGTTCACATGGAAATATGACCTACAATTCAAGAAAGCACTACTGTAAATAGGTCGCACTGGGCAAAATTTGCAGTCTGTGGTCCAAGCACTGAATATACTCAGAAAGGGCATTCTGTCTTACACTGTACTATTCTTGTAACCTAAAAGAAGAAACATTTATTTTTTATCTTCTCACCACTTATTTTGTACAATTTTCTCTTATGTTTGTGTCTTCTGCATAGTGCTGACTTCTGCTAAGAAAACTTCAGAAATTATTTGCTTATTCTAAAGTTATTTCTCAGCCTTATCTACTAAACATGTCATAACCTGTTTGGGTGGGAAGAGCTGTTCTGCAAGTGCCCATAGAATCACAGAATCATAGAACCTTTGGGTTGGAAGGGACCTTTAAAGGCCATCTAGTCCAACCCACCTGCAATCAGCAGGGACATCTTCAACTAGATCAGGTTGCTCAGAGCCCCGTCCTACCTGACCTGGAATGTTTCCAGGGATGGGGCATCTACCGCCTCTAAATGGCAACCTGTGCCAGTGTTCCACCACCCTCATTCTGAAAAGTATCTTCTTTCTATCTAGTCTAGATCTACCCTCTTTTAGTTTAAAACCATTACCCCTTGTCCTATCACAAAAGGCCCTAATAAAAAGTCTGTCCCCATCTTTCTTCTAACCCCCCTTTAAGTACTGGAAGGCTGCAATAAGGTTTTCCCAGAGCCTTCTCTCCTCCAAGCTGAACAATCCCAACTCTCTCAGCCTGTTCTCATAGGAGAGGTGTTCCATCCCTCTGATCATCTTTGTGGCCTCCTCTGGACACACTCCAACAGATCCATGTCTTTCCTGTGCTGAGGGCTCCAAAGCTGGATGCAGGACTCCAGGTGGGTTGTCCCCAGAGCAGAGTAGAGGAGCAGAATCACCTCCCTCAACCTGTTGGCCACGCTGCTTTGGATGCAGCCCAGGATACAGCCTTCTGGGCTGGGAGTGCACGTTGCCAGCTCATGTCCAGCTTTTCATCCACCAGTACCCCCAAGTCCTTCTCAACAGGGCTGCTCTCAATACCTTCCCCCCCGAGCCTGTATTGATACCAGGGGTTGCCCTGACCCAGGTGCAGGACCCTGCACTTGGCCTTGTTGAACCTCATGAGGTTCACGTGGGTCCATGCCTCCAGCTTGTCCAGGTCCCTCTGGATGGCATCCTGTCCCGCAGGAATGTCAACTGCACCACTCAGCTTGGTGTCATCTGCAAACTTGCTGAAGGTGCACTTGATCCCACTATGTCATTGATGAAGATATTAAAAAGTACTGGCCCCAATATGGACCCCTGAGGGACACCACTTGTCACCGATCTCCATCTGGACATTGAACCATTGACCACTACGCTCTGGATGTGACCATCGAACCAATTCCTCATCCACTGAGCAGTCCACCCATCAAATCCATACCTCTCCAATTTAGAGAGAGGATGTTGTGGGGGACCATGTCAAAGGCCTTACAGAAGTCCAGATAGATGACATTGGTAGCTCTTCCCTTGTCCACTGATGTTGTCACTCCATCATAGAAGGCCACTAGGTTGGTCAGGCAGGACTTGCCTTTGGTGAAGCCATGCTGACTGTCTTGAATCACCGCCCTGCCCTCCATGTGCATTAGCATAACTTCTAGGAGGACCTGTTCCATGGTCTTCCCAGGCACAGAGGTGAGGCTGACAGGTCCATAGTTCCTAGGGTCCTCCTTGCTACCCTTTTTAAAAAGGTGTGCAATATTTCCCTTTTTCCAGTTTCCAGGGAGTTCACCTGACTACCATGATTTTTCAAATATCATAGAGAGTGGCTTGGCAACTACATCAGCCAGTTCCCTCTGGACTCTGGGATGCATCTCATCAGGTCCCATAGACTTGTACATGTTCGGGTTCCTCAGGTGGTCAAGAACCTGATCTTATCCCACAGTGGGAGGGACCTTGCTACCCATGATCAGATGTGTTTTATAACTGGCCTGTATTGAGCTGAAACAGTGGAATGTAGGATTCATGTACAAATAATAAAAGGAAAGATGATACAGCCCAAATTAAACTGCCCTTAAAAACATCTAGCAAAGCTTTGCCAAATAAATGCCATTTCTAATAACAGGGACAAGAGAATGACTAGAGGTCCCCAAGTCGTATGATGCATGCAGAAGTTACCTGAATAAAGTAAATGTACAAGCCATCATAATCACCCCATGGAATCCAAGAAGTAAGTTCTTCATTGTTGGCTTCCCTGGTAGCGACAATGACTCATTACAATATGAAGGTCAAATAGCTTGTGAGTTAGAGATGCCAGTTTTGCGGGAATAAATGCCTGAGAATGGAGCTGATCATTCCATCCTGTGTGAAGAAAATTAGCTGACTGGTAAGAGCAGATGAGCTCATAATTAAAAAAAAAAAAAAAGTAGGAAAGTATTAGTTCATTGTTTTCCATTCTGTGCTGTCAGAGACGTCAGTGCCTAAGCCAGCCTCCTTATGAGTAGAGGTAGCATATTGAAAACACTCAAAACTGTCAGGGAAAGCAAACCCTGCCATTCCCCAACTTGGGATCTGGATTCTACCCAACGATTTTGTTCTGAATCAGAAGCAAACTCCCACATCTGGTGCACTAGCAAGCTTATGAGATCTTCTGCCTCATAAAAATGTGTGACCCCAAGAAAGCCAGGAAAAAGATGTCCCTGTATTTCAGTCCAGGATATTTTTTTCATTAATTTGAAGATGCAGGAGTTTTTTTTCACTGTGTGTTCCTGAAAGTGAGAAAGGAGAAGGGAAATGTATTGCAGAAACTTTGTCACTTCTAAGCCATGTACTATGTCTGCTGTTAATAGAATTTTTCAAAGCATATCTAGCACAAAGTAATACATATCACTGAAGTTTTCACAAAACTTTTGAAGCAGTCCGGAAATCTCCTTGTCCTTGCTTACAGTCACCAATACAAACATATGCATTAAGAAAGTAAGTTTTTTTGTCCATGGCTGTCATGTAGTCATCCACCAGTAGTCCTCCAAAAAGCTGTGACGGTCACTGCATTTGTCATACAAATACCTGGCCTTGCCTCCTTAATTTGCCGGTGCCAGGTCTGACTGATAGAGAATTTTGCCTTTCCTGAATCTTATCTTCATTATTACAGCCTTCATTAATCATCAGGAAGGCCTAGCAAACTATATCAGAGCAATGGACTTTTTTTTAAAGCTTCTGAACCATCTTCACTCTGATCAAATACACTTTTGAAAAGCACTGGTCTTTTTACTTTGGACACCCATTGTTGCAGTTCAGAAAATCCCAGTCCCTTTCACTGGGTTTGGGTTGCAGACTGTCTCCAGGTCCTCCAAAGATACCAGGTTCTTTCCATGAAAGATCTTGCAAAGTTCCAAGAGCTTTTGATAAGTTTATTCAAGTATTTACCTACATCTCCAGTAGTATAGAAATGGTTTCCCTGGGTTCAGATCTCGAGCTTCCCGTCCAGCCGATAACTGGTGTTTATCCTTGCATGCCTCATCCATGGAGAGTGTTGGACTCCAACCCAGCTGATCATTTGCATGCTCAGAATTTTTTCTCTCCCATTTCTCCTTTTCCCTATCTCCAATCATGCTTCCCATGCAGGTTACATATGCTTTTTTTTCTTTTCTTCTCCAGTTTTAGTTGTTATTTCCATGGATTCTTGTGTTCCTGTTTTTTACTTTGTTGATAAAGTTCTGTAGCAGCCAAAATGTGCAATGCTCTTTGGAATATTTCCGTGTATCATGAGCTTGGAAGAGGGGCTTGAATTGACAGTTTGGTTTGCTTGCTTTTTTATTAATTTCTGCATTACTCAGGAACTCAAGGACTGGGGTCATATTTCAGGTTTCTGACAGCATGCTTTGAAACATCAGAAAACCACTTTCTTAAATATACTAGATTGACTGCCACAATATTGTTTATCGTCCCTTCCAAATATAATAAATTTCAACTGCAGTCAAACTGGTACCCTGCCGTCTACCTGAAATTAGCCCACAGATGGGAATAAGTTATCACCACAAAAAATTATTGCATTGTACTGAAACAAACCCACCTCTTCACTATCCTACATCTAGTTTGCTGCAGTTTTCATCCAGATAGTCTGGATAAGAACATTGATGAAGAAATGAATGTCAACGTTTTGTAATAAGAATGTCTTGTAGACTTGTATTATTACTGTTGGCATGGTCTGAAGAGTCTCTCTGGCATATTTTAATTGCTGCTAATTGCGCTCAAAACATTAACAAAAACACAACTGTGGAAAACTTGCCAGGTTCATTTTTCATCATAAATTGCCAGGCCAGGCCAGGTCT
Organism: Phaethon lepturus; assembly: GCF_000687285.1. Taxonomy (NCBI): domain Eukaryota; kingdom Metazoa; phylum Chordata; class Aves; order Phaethontiformes; family Phaethontidae; genus Phaethon; species Phaethon lepturus. The sequence continues at coordinate 29,164 of NW_010545328.1, forward strand.
GTCAGAAGGTTTACTTATGTTTGAAACTTTTCAGTCAAAGCCATCCAGCATAGTTATATATAACTGAAGAAACAAATGGGTTTGAGTATTTTTAACATAAGGCAATACCAAACTCTGCTATGCCAATGAAACCTTACTTTTCAGCTAAAAGCAAAGCTTGGTGCAAACTGGTGTACAATTAAGCCAAATGAGATACTTGAACACATCTACGTAGTAAAAACACCAAGTTCTACACATATCTAGGCTGCAAGTGTGTTCACTTTGGTAAGGACAACATAAACTTATCTTGATTAAATCAAGCTGATTTCACTGGTTTAGATTTGTTTGTCATTTAAACCACATTTGTCCCATGTATTACCACAAAAGAAAGTATTTGGGACACATCCTTACACAGTTCAGTGGTTTTTGGAAGTGTCACATAACAGTGTGATGTAAACTTCTACATCAGAGTTTATCAAAAGTAAAAAACAATGCATTAAAACAAAGAAATGCAAAAGAAAACCTTACACAGGGGGGACAAGTATAACCTCACTTAAACTTTGTAAGTATGGCAAAATAGTTTAAAGCAGCTAAGGAAAAAGAAAACAGTGAAATTAGTGATTAGGACGAGGACATACTCTGGTCATTTCCTTTGGCATTTCTAACATCATGAATCTATGGCATGGAGGATGTTTAGGTTTGATATATGTCTTGTTTTTCTGTGTCTAGTCCATGTTTTTTGCATGAAGAGCATGCATTGCCATTTTAAGTGTGGGGTGGCAATGGAAAGGCAAATCAGAGGGAGGTAAAATGGCAAATGAGAGTTATGGGAGGTTTTGCTGGTGGGTTTTTTTTAAACGTACTGCTTGTTTTTCTACCAAGTCTCACTGACTTGTTAACTGCTTAGGTTGCCTCAAGGGTGTCATCAATTAATTGAACTCTGGCCTTCAGGAATTTGATTGATAGGCAGGTGATTGAAACACAGACTGTCTCACCATTAATGACCCTTCCTAGAATGCTGGCTATTACTCAGCACCCTAGAAAAACTGCAGTGGTGATAGAAGGCTGGGTTTGATGTCTGGAGGTGTTGGTGTCATGCTTGCACTATGCTCTGAAAGCTTTATATTTGAGAACATAGGAAAGAGCAGTAAGGCACACAGAAGGTTCTCTTCTTAGAAGAGCGCCTGTCTCTCCCTGCACAGACAGCAGTTGCATAGCTTATAAGACCCTGGACTGCTTATGATTCTTATCAATTAGGACTTTAATACTCCCAGCTAATTTTTGCCAAGGCTTAAAGCTCCCTTAAAAGTCTTGGCTAAGTAATAATAAATCAGGCACTGAATAGTCCCAGTAGGTGGGATTATCATCTTCTCCTTGTTAACACTTCACAGCAAAGGTGTTTATCTTGTCCAACTCTTAGAAAGTTTGTGGTCAGACAGGTATATCATTGTTCGTATTGTAACAACCCTAACGAGGCCACAGTGTTACTGAATGAGATCCTGTGAAAAGCATAGGTTCTTCAGAAACCACCTTTCTATTCTGTAACTGAACTACCTGAAATTGTATTGTCAAATATTGTATCACCTCTGGAGACAGACCAAAATAGCTTAAGTCAAATAGAAAATTTTACAGCTAGCAATTGCACACAAAATTATTTCATTATCATCTCAGATATGTCTTAAGAGATTTACAGGTCATAAAAATAGGTTGACTAGCCAAGCAGAAGGAATGGAAGGATGTTCTTTCTTTAGCTAGATGTGGTTTCTTTGGAAATTTAGTATCTTCATCTTTAAGAAAGTCATCTCCAGTAAATTTTTGTATTTTGAATTGGTACATGTTACCTACAAATGCCAAGTGGCCTGCAGCAGAAGGTCAAACTCTACACAGCTCTGTAATCCCTGGGGATCCTGAGAAAGAAACACTATTCCACCTACTTTCAGCTCTGGCTGTCCTTGTTATTCTGCATATACTGCTTGCTTGCCTTACCTGTCCTGCACCTCAAGAAGATTATGGAGATGCATATAAAAGAGATCTCTTCTGTGTGCACAATGCTATCTCTACACTTATACTCATAAATTAAATATCAGTTTATTAACTATTAAAATAAATGCAATAGATTCTATAGTCTATATTTTAAATCGTTAGAAAAGTCCCAGTCATGGTTTCAGCCTGTGCTCTGTAGCACTAGGAGTTAGCTTAAGCCAGAGACTGTTCCCAGCAAGCTGTTAATAATATGGCTGCGGGTGTCCTATGCCAGCTGGCCTCACAGCCAGGGAATGGTCCCAGGCATATTTAAGTTGCTAGTGCAGATACAGCCAGTGAGGGTAGTCTTAACACAAGGCCCACCACAACCAGAGATGGGTGGGGCAGAATGGATTACTCTAAAAAATATCTATTTTTCTAACCAAGAAAACCAGGAAAATGCCTAGTTATAACCCCATCTGAATAAGCCGTTTACTTCCCTATATGCTGCTGTGTATTAGCAAGTTCTATCACTCCTGTGCTTCTAGTTCTAATCCTGTACAAACAGCAGGTATTCTTTCAAAATTCTTTGAAAATGGGAACATCATGACACAGATTATTTCTTTAAGAAGCTAAGATTTCCATTACTTCTTATACAATTTCAAGCATTTCTATGGTTGAGTGGATAGGACTAAGAAGACCATAAGGTAGCATTGCTTCTTAACCCCCCAATTTATCCTTATTATCCTTCAAATCCAGTCAAGAATCTGCTATTCTGATCCATGTTGACACAGTGAGGCTATTATGTTGATGTTCTAAAATCAGGACTGGATGATGGTGAAGACACTGCAGAAGTGCTCTTCCACTTTCTATTTTTGTGTTTTGTGCTCCAAGAAGTACACCATCATGTACTCTAAAACAGCAACAGCAAAAAATATGTTCCTTGTAATCATTAGACCTGTGGTTTTAATGATTTACGTAACTAGCTATGAGCCATTAGCAACCAGGAAGAATGCTTTTTCCCCTACAAGAAAGCATTTTTACAACAGATAAACACTGCCTTGAGCTCAAATTTTCACACACTGAGCAGTAAATTGAATTATATAGTGCTGGAGAGCTGACTGGATTTCTTAATTATTTCCAGACTTGTTAACTTTGGGAAAAATGGGAGAAAGAGAAGAGTGTGTGGGGAAGGAGTGGGGCAGGTCATTCCTGGGGAGTAGTAGAAGGGGCCCACACATACACATAATCTTGCTGAATTTCCCAGAGAAAGTTAACATACTTTTTTCTACTGCTACTGAAATCATGGAGCAAATGTGTAAGGAATGAAGGACCTTGACTTCTCACTGTTCCTGGGCTACAGCTAGTCCCACGATCTGCCCCCTTGGAAGGCAGAAAAGAAACTGCCCTTTTTTTTACCTATGTGGGACAATTTGGGAAGAAACTCTATTTTCTTCTTCCCTTTCTCCTTCCTTAATTTTTGCAGAAAGGACTATTTATAATAGCATCAAACTCCAAATCTCCACATTTGAAAGGGATTTTAACAGTCAAACCCCTTATCTCCAAGACAGAAGCAATGCATTTCTCATCATAGATTCACCACATAGGAAAACTTTTGACTTACAAAATTTACTGATACCAACCTTTCATTTTATGGTTGAGTGTTCTTGATGTGAATGAGAGGTCAGCAGTCTTCTCCCCCTCATTGTTTTTTCTGTATACAAGGGCTTTCTGAAGGTTTATGATGTCACCTTTAACCCATGTTATAAATACACAACACTGAGATCATAGGACACATTAATTTCCTGCTCTGACACTACACATTTTTAAAAATCTGGGTAAGACATAAACATATAAGCCAAATTCATCCCCAGTTTAAATCCACTTGCTGCTTAGTTTGTCCTGCCATGTTGGCAAACACAGAACATTTATTATCAATTAACAGAGTAAAACCAGAAGGCACTGTTCATGTAAAATTCTCCTCTTTATATCCATACAATTACTCACAACAAAATGGACTCTAAATTCTCAATATAGGTTGTAACACATATAGAGGCTGAATACTGCAAATACTTGGCATTTTTTTAGGTAGGAATAGCCCCACTGCATTCAAATAAACTGCCTCTATATGCAAAGTCAGGCACAAGAACTGGGGGAAAAAATCCTTCAGGGAACCCCAGAACATGTGGTTTTGGTCATCCCAAGGCTATTTGCAAGTTTGGGTGGGGAATGTTGAATAGCTTTGTCTGTGAAAATATTTTCCCTGGCTTGATTTTTGTAGAAAAGAAAGAGATAATAATTTTGACTTTTGCCCATTTTGTTTCCTCTAGTTTACTTGCATGTACCTGAGATTTTATTTGGGTTAAATTAAATGTTTTATTCAGTGTGGATTTTTTTCAGTTTCCTTCTGAGGAAAAATTATTAAATAATAGCAAAGCTATACTTTTCCATTTGTTTACACAGCCCTAATCATTACATCCTAAGTGCTTGCCCGATTGGAGCCCACCTAAGTGAATGAAATGATCCAAGTGTCATTAGGTCTTGAGTTCTTACTTCCCACTGAGGGTGCCCAGCAGGTCTGAGAGTCTCTTGACTGTTCATACGCTCTGAGACTGAGGGAGAGTAGTGTTGGTCCAAATTTTACACTAATGACAGTTTCCTGAACACTTAAGAAGCTTTGTACTTTCTGAAAAACAGCCCTAGAAATTATTTGCTTTAAGGATACCCATATCTGCTCCACATGCAAAGTTTAAGACATTCTGTTTTCTTTTCCTGCTCTCAGATTCTTCCTTGTTATAAAATAACTCTGCAAAATATGAAAGGTATACAGTCACTGTTAAATCTTCGATTTATTTTTTAACTTTCCATTTTTTACAGTTTCCTTGTGTCTGTTGTGAGGTATTCATTCACTCCTTGCCTGCCTTTGTAGTCTGTGCACATTTTTCTCATCCTGAAAGATTGTTGAAGCTGATTTAAAACACAAAATAGAAATGGACTTTGATTTTTGTTAAGTGTTTGCTCCTTAGCCTGTCAGCAGACTCCTCTGACATAATAGCTTCACTTTGCATCAGTAACCATTTCATGCTGGTGATGAACATCTTGTAGTGGCCACAGAGAACTTGTAAGATACCGGGGGAGCAGATTGTCAAATATATTTAAAGGTAAGAAGTCATGTAAAGCAGTCCTAAGTTTAGTCTTCTGTTTTGGAGATAATGTCTCACGTTAGATTGATTACATACAGCCTGAAAAGTGTGGCTCATGCATCCACTCTTGCTGTGCGCTGAAAGATAAAAATCCCATTTGCTGTATTTTATATTGGTGGTCTTTGACACTGGTAATGCAGATCTGTATGTTCCTTGTAAATCACAGATATAATGACTGCCAGATAACAACTCACTTAACTGCTGAATGAAGTGTTTCTTAGCTGGAAACTGAGCTATGCCATGTTCCTGATCTAGCGACTTACAACACAGAGCAGTGGGTGAGTCACTCATTTGTACCCCCATTAAAACACACACAAGCAGAACTCTCTTTAGTATGATGCAGTAGTCATGATCCAACATGACTTGTTAGCCAAGCCTCTGCCCTGTACTTTAGCTGAATTTGTTTGTTTGTTTGTTCATGTTCCTCTATCACCAGCTAACATGGTGTCCAAGTACTCTATGTATGTCCAAGACAAGTTATAGCACCTGCCGGGAACATGGAGAACAGCACAAGACCACTTTCCCTCTCAGAGTTTCCCATTCAGTAGGTAGGGCTGTCATCAAACCAAGAGTGTCTGTAGTAATTTTTTAGGTGATCCTACTGCAGTAACAGGGCTGCCAGGGCTTCTCTGAAAGGTCCCCTCCTGCTAGCTTCCCTCTGCCCTCCTTCATAAACTATTTTGATATCAAAAGGCTCTGTAAGACCTAGGTTTTATTGTCAGGTATATCTGTAGCCCTAACATACACCTACACAATTCTCTAAATTAAAAATTTCCTTTCTGCGATCTGATGTATTAATTATTTTAATCAAGAGATATTCAACATTGCTGCACCTGCAGTGCTTACACCTAGGCTCCCGGCTTTCCTGAAGCCCTCACAGCACTCTTGCTAGCCAGGGAGCTGGTAGTCCCCAGCAGATAGATCACAGAATCACAGAATCATTAAGGTTGGAAAAGACCTTTAAGATCATCAAGTCCAACCATCAATCCAACACCGCCATGCCCACTAAACTGTATCCTGAAGTGCCATGTCCACATGTTTTTTGAACACTTCCAGAGATGGTGACTCCACCACCTCCCTGGGCAGCCTGTTCCAATGCTTGGCCACTCTCTCAGTGAAGAAATTCCTCCTAATATCCAATCTAAACCTCCCCTGGTGCAACTTGAGGCCATTTCCTCTCCTATCACTAGTTACTTGGGAGAAGAAACCAACACCCACCTCACCACAACCACCTTTCAGGTAGTTGCAGAGAGCGATAAGGTCTCCCCTCAGCCTCCTCTTCTCCAGACTGAACAATCCCAGTTGATAGCTCATGCAACGGGCCTTCCAGGTGAACCAGGGTTCAGGCAATGCCTGGAGCAATACTCATTTTCTGTCCTTCCCCAGGCAATTCCATGTCCCTTTCTGAGGCATGTCCCTTGAGAAAATCCCCGCACTGCCACTCTTTCTTCCCTCTGGTTGCCCTAGAGGGTCATTCCTTCACCAAGTGGTCTCTCGGCCATGCACAGCTTCTCCTCAGCTTCTCCACAAACCAGCCAGCTCTGGGGAGAGGCCTAAACATGGCCATCCCCTCAGAGACACCCACACGCAGCCATCTCCTCAGAGAGGCTCGCGCGC
>NW_010545328.1:35955-64052 GCF_000687285.1 Phaethon lepturus
ATGCAGCCATAGGCCCAGATGCGGCTGTCTCTCCGGCAAGGCCCATATGTGGCCATCTCCCCAGCGAGGCCCAGGGTGCCTCTGCAGCCATGCCAGGCGCAGCTCGGGACCGTGCGCAGCGGCACCGCTCGGGGTAGGGTACAGCAACCATCTGGCAAAATTTACAGCCAGACCCAAATCTGCAAGCATGCACATTTCATGGGCTTATTTGAAAGCTTGCTTAAAGCGTCACACATGGAACTGCACAGGGCTTGGCAGCGGCGGGTTATGTAATATATAGTCATCCATCTGCCGCCTCCGCCAAAAGCGCTTACTCAGATGTCTGCCAGGCGGCGGGCGGAGGCTGCGCTACCCAGAGGCTGGCTATTAAAAACAGAGCTATTACTTATTGACAGTGACAACAAACCAGTAAAATCTCTCTGAACCTCCTTTCCTTCTGGCTGCCAAGCCTATCGCAATTAGAGGGAGGAGGGTACACCAGACGACCGGTGTCATAAAGCCTGTCTAAATGGGGTTTTTTGTACGTCTTCATCGGCCAACGGCATCGCTTGAAATGAAAGCAGGGGCCTGAGCACGCCAGGCCCGTCTGTGACCTCTGACAAAGGGGATCCCAGGCAGGAGCTCTCAAGGTGCTGTCTGGGGCTCTGGGGAACCCGCTCTCCCAAATTGTGCAGACGCCCTGAGAGAGGCCACGGCCGGCCGGGGCTGTTGGCCCTATCCGCCGCTGCTCCTCTCTGCTCCCCACCTCGCCCAGCCCCTGACACAAAATGGACAAATATTTATTTGCCTTAGATCCAGTGGCGGGAGTGTTTAGGCCCAGAAGGTGACAGATGTGCAAGTTTGTTTTACAAAACACTGAGACGTTTACAAAACAAATACAGCTCCTCATCCTAAACCGAATATTTTTAAACGCGGTTGTCATAATGTCATGTTTGCCAGAGCTTTACTGCAGAAGCAGCACTGGGGAAAAATGCCCATAACGCTGTCCCAATAATGGGAACAGCTTAAAGTAAACAGAGTTTTTCAGCAGTGCTACACCAAGAACTGAAATAATAAATAGAGATAGGAGGTAGCCCCACACTTCAAATAATTTGTGGAAACCTGCTTCCACAAACTCAACCCATTCATATTTGTGCAGTTGCTGACCATAAGGATGGCCATAACCCTTGCTGTGTCTTGGACAAGTGCCGCGCTCATCACTCCTCACGTCATCTCCAGCCTCAGAAACTGAGATCACTCAAGGCTGCACAAGTGTCCAAACTGTAATGAATTTCCTCAGCTTTCCAGGCAGCCCGTTCAGTTTGACTGGCAGGCCAACACATCAACTGTCTGCCTGGGTGGTAAAGAGGAGCTTATTCCCGTACCTTCTGGAAGTACCAGCACCTAGAGAAAACAAGGTGGTTTCAGATTTTTATGTGAAGATAAAATGCGAGAAAATATCCCAAACTGGGGTTCTGTTCAACAGCGCCTTGAAGAAGACAAGCTTTATGGTTGAACATACAGAGCTAAACAACATAAAATCAACAGTCCTTCAAAAATCAAGTTTTTGCTGCTAAAATTACTAATATTTTCTCTGAAGATGTCTGATTACTCATTTGTTTTCTGATCCTGACAATAGGACTCACCATTCACTCTGAAAACACAAGTATGACCATGATATTTAAAAACAAAAACCCCACAAGTAACAGTGCTTACTGGAGAAAGAATCAGCATTTTAAGTAGATTTTCTTTACCTCTATTTCTTTATGATTTTCACCTTGGGTATTGTTTCACAAGGATGTATGAGAATTTCCTCTCCACATAACTGCCACTCTCGAAAATACCATAAGCCAAATTAATTCCTGGTGAAATTTGGCTTGCTTTGATTGCAGCTGGGAAAAGCTGCTACAGTAGCTTTGGAATCAGTCACCGAGTAACTAAAAGTTATGTTGCAAAATCCACAGGAAGGATTTTTCCAAGTCTTCACTCCAAGAGGATTTCCTTCTTAAGATTTCTCATCTTTGACAAGGGTAATGCATTTATTCCCTGCTTTTGCTGCCCAGAAATGTATGCACAAGTAGGGCAGGTTTCAAGGATTTTTTGTAAGGTTCACATCCATACATATGAAGGTCACATGTGGCTCTGCAACAACGCACATGCCCGTATTCACTCCTGATTCCTGGCAATGCCACCCATGTTGCCAAAAATACCAACTCTCAGAATTTCCTGTTGTTCCACAGCGAATCTGGGCAGCAAAGCCCAGACCTGTTTTTACCTGGAACATGAAACTACTTATAGTTACATTTACAAGGAAAAAAGACACGATGGCTGTTCTCCAAGGTGTGTATTGACTCCTCATCCCATAAGTAGCCTGCCTTTTCCTCCTACTTTACTTCTATTATGTGCTAGTGATAAAAAAACAGTAGCAGTAAGTAGCGGTATCTAATAGAAGCAACAGTGAGTAGCAAGATTTGGCACATCCCAGAGACAGCTCTCAAAGGTCTGGAGGATGCAGACCTGTTTGATCCCCCAGCCCAGGCACAGAAAATCTTGGAAGGTAATATTATCTTGCCATGTGTCACTTAGGAACTAAAAATGAATACCCCAAAGAGTTTGATTCCTGGCACTTTGAGGATGGTAAATATTATTATTACTTTTAAACCAATGTTATTATTGGAAAGACATTAATAATTTGAAAATAAGATTAGTGTTGAAAAGGCTTCTTTGGGTTTGGCTTTTTGTAACCTTTAAATCTGGGTAGACTATTCCTGGACAAGTATTTCACATGGAATTTTATTTTCATTTTTCCTCTATTTACACTGTGATCTATTCCAGTATACACAGTGCAGCACTGACTTTGCCTTGGGAGATCATCTACATTTTTTTAAATTTAAAAGTTTTCTAAGAAAGTCAAAAAGCTCCTACCACAGAAATACACCAGGATCATACACCATTCCTTGAGAAGTTCTTACATATTCCAGTGGCTATGGCCACAATATCCAACAGAAATGTGGAGCAGGCATAATAAATACACTGATAATTCTATGGACTACTCTGTATTTCTTGGAAGTAAATGTTTTTAAAAACTTATTTTCCTTTTTTTTAGAGTGAGTTTAACATACTATTTCAACATTTTATAGAAATATCCCTGTGCAACTTTATAATCTGTTCCTAGTCTCTTACTTGAGAAGTGGCTGATTCCTGATGAACTATGCAATCACTGGCTTTCTTCTTCACGCAATAATCTTTGATATGTAATGTATCAAAGATCTGCATGGTAAAAGTAGATCAGACACCTGCAATTGCTACAGAGAAAATGTAATAGAACAAAACCAAGCAGAACAGAATGTGATATATACATATAGACTTACATATTTTAGAATACTAGTGTAAGGGATATTAAATGAAACAGAAATACTAATGAATGTAGTCCTGAAACCAGTGCATTTAAATCACCAACAATAGTTATTCATCCAAATAAAGTTTTGCACATCTTCTTATGAAGTGTGAAGAGAAACACAGCAAATGAAGACACAGAGGTAGATATCACAAATGAAACTTCAGAAAAGAAGTGTCTATGTCAGAAGTTTATAGATACAAATCAGTATTATTTGTTGGAATTTTTTCACTTTGGTTTCTAAATGGAACTTAGAATAGGAAGGAAAGTTGGAGGTACATTACAGATTTCAGAGAGTAATGTCCTTGAGAGGTGTAAATGGCAATTCTATTCTTCTCTCCTCTTCTACATAGATAGTCCCTGCTGCCTGGAAAGCCTCCAGCTCTGTAAATCTCTTCTGGCACAAACATGTAGATCAGAAAATAAAAGTGTTCTTGTTAAAAGATCTTGCTTCTTTTCCAAAATGTCACAGGTATGTTTTCTGCAATTTATCTAAGCACAGACTAGAAAGCGTTGTTTCTGTGATAAGGTCACAAGGGAGACGTGGAAAATATCATTAATAGTCTGTATCATGAACACTCAGAGCTGCATCTCAGAAGCTTTTCGATACATGGAATATCAATACATCTATCAATACATAAACTGATACATAGAATTGATAGAATCTTAGTGAAAAGGGCTTGTTTAAATAAATAAATAGATTTACCTAGTTGAGAGGGTTTGCATTAGTCTAAAATGAGTTTGTTGAAGAAAGGAAAGCTTTAGGGTCATTGTTAAGGAAATTCAGAAGGAACTGAATTTGTGACATAACTTTTGAAACAACCTCCCTCAAGTGTCATTAACCAGAGGCTGGGACAGAAAATTAATCTGTAGTTGCCAGACTGTTGAGAAGAAGGGAGAGATGCTAAGAAGCAGCCAGTGATCCCTTTTGTTCCAACCTTAAGGAGATGGAAGTAGGTAAATAGTCTGATGAAGTTTCACAGGCATGAAGTCATGCAGTAAGAATCTTCAGTAGAGTGGTCACCCTCCTAGCTGCTTCTAGCTAACGAGGAAGAAGGCATTTGGGCAGGAGGAGGTAAAGCTGCTATGTACTGTCCAGCAGTCCCCACAGCCTGCTTGGCAACCTCGGAAGTGCATTGCTCTTAACAACAACCTTTTTCCAATACTGACTTATAATAACATATTTGGCTTGCATCAGGCCTATAATGTGCTGGGTACATTCTAAAAATAGGACCATGTGGGCCCTGCCCCAAGCGGCTCAATATCTAAGATGTCAACCACTAGATTAAGGGAAGTGAAGAGGGATAAAACCTTTTAAAAAATAGTATCAGCTACTTTGGCGTATTATCTAACCACTATTATCTGGGAATTTCTTGCTCAGAGGCACATTCAGCGTGAGAGAGAGCCAAGCTCCAAGCACCCAGAGGGCATCACAATCAGTTTGAACAGCTGCACAATCTACTGCGAGCGGCAATTCATTCTGACATCTCCCAGGGACAGAAGTAATTTTGTGGGAGGATCCTGAAGAGCTGCATCGACTTTCCTTCCTCCTCCAGTCTGACCCCAGATACTCAAGCAGATCACCCACATATGGCCAGCGATGTGCGTAGGCCCTCACTCGATAGGGACTTTGGGTTAATTTCTCTCCCCTCTCCCCCCACATATGAACCATGGCTGGAGTCAAGCAGATCAAGGTCCAAAATCTCCATTCCTCTCACTCAGAAGCTGTTCACATGTATACGGCACCTCCGTATTTGTGATTAGGATGCTTTCCTGGGAGATGGAAATTGGAGCTCGTGAAGACTGCGCAGGGCACTGAACCTCCCATTCAATTTTATACTTCACGGGCAAGGGTTGTAATACTTGAATATTACCAAAAGACAGGCAGGGGTGGCAGATGCTGCCTTTTTTTTTCAGGTACTGGGTTTGGGGAACTGTCTGTGTGAGACAATGCCAGGTATTCAGGTGGCCATAGGTGACTCCTTGCAGCCCCCAGCCAGGCGCTTACTTTCTGAGGGTGGGAATTGTAAGCCCTGAGCATTGCGCACCTCTCTCTCCCACTGGACAATGACAGAAATTTCTGTACCTGACTACAGGGTCTGGTTTCCTCTCTAAAGACTGGCACATAGAAGCCATTCAGGTTTGACTGAAGTAATTGGAAATTACATGCATATGTTGTAAGAAAAATTTTCATTCTCTTTATCCCTTGAATATATTGAGGACTGCCTTTCCTTCTCCTGTCCTACTTTAAGAAAGTTTTACTGTTTTACTTTAAGAAAGTTTTACCCTTTTCCTTTAACAAACTATATCTTCTAGACTATGTCTCTCAGAAGTAGTTCCTAACAACGTCTTAGAGTGGAAGATACTAGTGTGTCTCTAAGAAGTGCCCAGTGCTGATTCTTGCTGTGCAACACTTGCTTGGGTTAAGTACCTGGAGCTGTAGAATGAAGCATACGCTTCTGCCAACGTGCCAAAGCACCAGTCGTAGGCTCACAAGCTTCGTAGGTGTGGGTGAAGTTGTTCAAAAGCAGAAAAGTTCTAAGGCACCTGCAGGAAGTAGCCAATTTCATACCTTAATTCTGAATATATCTATCTACATTTTCTTCAGATCTGCCTTGATGGGCAAGTCTTACTCTACACAGTAAATCTTGTTCTACTATTTTTAAGGCTAGCCATTTCCAGCTCTTCAGTCTGAAGCAGATGGGGAACATTTTGAGGTTTTTAAGTGTTATTTTTTTAAGGAGCAGAATCAAAAAACCTCTTTTGGCCAAGACTACATGGAAATGATCTGAGGGTAGCTAGGACTGTTTTTGTTGTTACTATTATTATTACTGAAAATCTGAGCAAATAAAAAAGAAAATCAAAATAGTTGGGCTTAGTACCTTGCAGTGGATTCTGGAGAAAGATAGAATATACATCCATACCCTGGGTTTTCAAATTTCTGGAATCCCCGTGTCTTCAGAAATAGCAAATGAATGCCAAATATACAACTTCTGAATTTTAAGGAGAAGGATTAATAAAACTAAAAAGTGATGTCTCATAAACATGCCATTATATTAATTCTGTCAGTCTCCTGGTATGTTTTTTCTTTTGCTTGGCTAGTAGCATGAATGAGAATGAAATGTATTGTGAATTTATGATCTATAGATTTAGTTTATAGACATGCCTGAGTCATTTTTTCTTACCCTTTCCCAGGTTTCCATTCTCATGGGCATGGGTGTTAAATGTTTCAGATGTTATGAAATTTTACTCAAGCTAGTGGTTAATGAGTTCTAAAAGTTGTGAAGCTCAAAAGTGTTGTATGCCTAGGTTCTCTTAAAAGCCTCATCTACCTCCTATGGTCAGTGATGTTGTGGTAGGGACTCAAAGGAAAACAATGAGTTCTGATGTGTGCTACTTAAAAAGAGCGTATCCATACTAGCATATTAACATGCAAATTCTATGTGTGGGCCTGCCAAAAAATATAAGTGTTCCATCCAAAATATATAAATACCATCTACTTCTCCGAAGAGGCATCATTTTAATCAAATGTACATTTGGAGCACTGCTCACTACGAATTTATACCCTTCTTCTCAATGTTTATATTATTATGAAACAGATTGCCAAGTTTTAATAAAAAGGCAGTTATCTTCTTCTGTTAATGGATTAAACAGAGGACATTTGAATTTCAGCATGCATTGAATTTCATGCATCCCAAAGCATAGGTAGCCCAAGTACTTTTGTCCTATTTCAATGTTTAGTTGCAACATCATATAGACAGGAACGTATGTACATAAAACAGCTGGCTTTCACAGGGGGGATCAGGAAGACTTAAGTTTGTCAACTTCTGTCTGCATTGCAATGCAGCACCTCTTCAGAGTACCTCTAAAGGAATATGTCTACCTCTCAGAGAGGATAGTTCCTCACGAATTCAAGGAGGTCTGAAAGTTTCACAGTAAGGCAAAATGTAACTTGATGCTTGTGTTTACCAAATTTGTCTTTTGATTCATACAAAACCAAATAATTTTATATTTGAATGTCCCTACTTTGCCAACTGTGATTGACAGAAGAGGTGACATGATTCAATTGTTTTGTGCTTTTAGCATCCTATTTTGTCCGTGCAGTTTGCTTTGCTGACTAAAGCAACCACATGGCCCTCTGTGAGGTGGAAGACTGACACGTGGAAAAAAACTAGGATGTATATGATGAGTGGGGCTTACCATTGCCTTCATGGCAGGATTTGTGTAGATTTAAGAGTCTTCCCAAAATCTGCTGTAAGAGTTTCAGGAGAGGGCTTCTACTGTGCTATTGCTACTTATTTCTTTTTTATTTAGCATTTGAAAACTGGTGAAACTTCATTAGATGCAAAAAAGAAAAAAAAACTAGGAGTAGGGTCAGAGAAGAATCCAAGCTTCTGGCTGATCTGTGGACTTGCTGATTGCACATATTCCTCTGCATCTCTTGCCTTTTGTTGGTGGTCTTTCTGAGTTTAAGTGACAGTGCACTGCTCTCCAATTTGAGGATCTGCCCAATTAAAGGGCAAAATCCAAAGTCTTTCTTCATATCATCTGAGAAGCTTGCTTTCTCCCTCCCAACTCTCCCAAGCCTAGTACAAACCAGTACATACTGGGAAAGATGCATGACCCTCCTTAAAGGTGCTGGACTTGCCAGCTGAGCTGACACGAATCCATCGCCATCTATCACAGTGTGTTGTTGGGGAAAGCTTAGCTCCCTGCTGATGCATAAGAAAGCCCATATTGTTTAACGGTTTAAATAGCTGTTTAATACATTCAGGCTTGGTTTTGCTGTTGTTGTTGGGATTTGTTTGTTTTTTTCAAGAAAGCTAGGGCTAAATTCAGACCTGCTGTAAGTGGATACAACTTTATTTACTTGTGAAGAGCTGCAGTCAATCCCAGCAGGACTGTGCTTGGTCTGTGTTGAGAAGCATGTTCAGGCAGTTTTCCTTGTCTGTGGGACCATGCTGTACTTTGAAAACAATTCTTCACATGCATGTGAAAGCATATTTATGTGTATCAAAGGGTTTTATGACATAGGGCAAACTGAATCACTAGAAATGGGAACCTGATGGCAATTCCTGCCTGTATTTCTTCTTGAAAAGCTGAAAAATTGGCAAATGAACTAAAACCACACTTAGACAGTAATGAAGGAACTATAGCAAATAACTACATGTGAAAATGATCCCCTGGTCATGCAGTGTGTACACACACTGAAAGCTGGGATTTATGTATATACACAGGCATTATATGACAACACTCTAAGTGCTGAGGAATCACAATGCTGGTTATTAAATAATTTGAATTTCTGTTCCAAAAAGGCAGAGTAGTGCTACTGTATTGTATAACATTTTAGCATAGGAGCTGACGACCTAAAGAGGATACTGAATAGTGTACAGGACAAAACATTATATCCACATAGCTAGCTGTAAATAGAAGATTTTTATGGTCTGACCTTTGAGTTTAATTCTCATGAAGTAAAACTGATTCTCAGAATAGATCCCTACCCAGAAGCACTATTAGCAAATGAGACCACAAAAAAAGATGAAAATAAGTTTGGGCTGTTTTTGTCGTTTCCCTTTGTTCACCAGCAGATGCTCGCAAAGGGCTCTCGGCCCTATCCGTCCTCTGATACGTGGTGCTCTTAGGCCAGTCTGAGCTGCTTTTCTCCCTCTTCATCAATAGATGTCAATAGCAAGCTTCCTACTCCCAAAGACTTCAGCCATTTCAGGGCTCACACCAGAACAGTAAGGAGGAAATAGTGGCTCCCTTCCCAGCAAGAGTTCGGCTTGTTGTGTACTTTCAGTTTGTCCTTAGAAGCTTGTTCCTAAAATGACTAGGCATACTTCTATATTTCACGTTCTGAGACTCTGAAACTAAGCCAATGTCTGTGAGCTTCGGTCATCTCATAACACGTAGAAACCCTAAATTTGACCCAGATTCAGTGAATTCAAAAGCATTTTGCAAATTTGCAGGAACGTGACTCAAAGTCTCTTCTTCATCTTGATGAGTGCTAAAGAAAACATAAGTGATGAAGCGGGGCAGGGCTCGTGTTCATATCTTTTTGTGTTTCTCCTGCCTTCCTTTGATTTTGATTTTCAATTTCCACACGTGAGAAGTTCTGGCCAAGGATGGCAATTACATGCAAAATAACCATGTTGAAAACAAACAACTACGTTCTCCAGCCATGTATACTGAATGCGAATGAAATATAAATGCAGTTTACTTATATATTAGTGTAACACTGCAGAGAATCAGAACCTGGATCTGGAAAGTCATATTTGGTGATGTTGCTTCTAATATCTTCTGTCTTTCCTTCATTCCATCCTCTCCTCCTTACATTGCAAGATAGCAATCCACAGGTGATACTGAACATGACAAACCCCAGGAAACAGTCTGGTGGCACACTATATGTGAATCTGCTGGGTCACTTACTTTGCCACTTTACTTTCAGTCCAGCTAAAAATAAATACTTAAGAAGATGGTGGTATCAGCAGCAGAAATGGCAATGCACTGGCTCTCCTCTATCAGCCAGCGATTCAGATTGCGGGCACTGCCTGCATTCGCCTGCTTTTCACCTGCCCAAAGAGCAGATCACAAATCATGCCAGTTGTTCACAGAGGCATCAGCAAATGTCAGCGTGCTTTGCATGCAACAGCCAGCAGTCTTGCTGAAGCTAGCACATAGCTGTGATGGTAGGAAGCCTGCATCATAACTTTCTTTGGAACAGATTTTTTTTTTAATTATTTTTTTGGATGGGAAGTGGAAGAGTGAACTCAGAATTATGGAGGATTCAACTACTGATAAATGCTGAAGTAAAAAGAGTTAATGTCCAAGGATCTCACATTAGAAGAGCTCTATGGCATCTCCCAGTGCCCTCTTCAGATACATTTACTTTAAATGTTTTGTTTTTTTCAAGGCAAGAATTTTGCAATATATATTCTCCATTTCACTGTCTTCAAGACTTCTTTACAGAGAAGCAAGGAGAAGAGATACCTAAAACCAGTTGTGGCAGCTTATTCTAATAAGATATTCTTCCAGTACAGAACAGACCATACCTCAATAAATTCACCTTGCATAGATCACCAAACCAAAAAGACACAATTTAGGACCATATATAAATCACTATTGTCCCGCATTTGGTCTTGCAATGCAAAATTCAGAATTATTCTCATTACAAACCTATTACATATTATATCCTGATGTTGCTATGTGGCAAAACAGAGCTCTTCCAGAAGTCAAAGTGGGTTCCTGGAAATAGTAAATAAGAGGCTGTCGGGGGGGGGGGGTGGGAAGACACTAGTATCTGGCCAAATCCATCCTTTCAGACAGGACATTGTCACTTCTCTGCTAAGTGAGGAACTGAATAAAAGCATCAACAGCTGGGATGTAAGAATGCACTTCAGGACATGCTATAGGTAGAATAAGGAGAAGGCCTCAAGGAGAACAGGCTCAGACTTGTTACAAATCCCATCTCACCTTCCTGATTGTCTTATGGAGACCCTGTTTTGCAGACAAGAAGGAGGATCTGAGCTCCAGTTTCCTATGACTTAGGAAGTTCTTCATTTCAGTTAATCAGGATGATGTCTGGGTGTGCACAGAATGTTGTCCTTGTAGTGACTGAAAAAGAGGGCATCAGGTATTGTCAGGGTGAGCTGTTCTCTGAAATGGAAAAGGATTAGCACCAAGCTGGAGTTCCTTATCTGGAACAAGACCTCTGGCCTGAGGAGTACTCAAGCCACAACCAAGGGCTTTTCAAAGTGTGGGCTTCAGATTGCCATTTGCTGCCTGACCCCCTTAGCACTGGCTCAAGGTGGCCCCTTCTCAAAAAGACCATCTAACAGCTGATTCTGCCAGGCTGGTGCCAATTCTCACTCATGACTGTGACTCACTTTAAGGGTCCTACCTTTTTCTACCTATGAAAGGAACACATTCCTTTACAGGTCCTCAATGATACAGGACTTTCTTGACTGAATTCTTGCTTGAAGTTCAAGAGCTTGCATTGAATCAAATGTGTGTTCTAACTAAATATCCAGCCTTGGCTTAAAATTTCCTGGAAGAAAACCTTTATCACCTCAATTATTTCAATGGTCAATTAGGTTTCTGTTTTTCAGATTGTTTTTCTTGAGCTTCCAGCCATTGAAGGATGCTGTATATTTATACCTTTATCTTACCACAGTTATATTCCCCATAGATTGTAAGTAAGTGACCCTGTAATTTCTTTCTGATAAGCTAGAGAGACAGAGCTCTAGGGGAATCTCACAGTTAACACATTTTCGACCTCTTAAATAATTATTGTTAGAACTGAGAAGGAAGCAGTTACTGGTGGTAGAGTCTTTCTCTTCCTCCTCTCTCTGTTTCTTTCTGATATTGAAAGATATTGAGATCTTCAAATTCCTTTCTCATTTTAAGACATAAGGAAAAAGCAAAATATCCTATTTTTTCTCCAAGCAACAACCCAAAGAAAATGGTGTTGGATTTGGTTTAGCTTCAATAAAAGGCATTTGCAGCTGAAAAAATAGTAAGTGCAAATGTCTCCCACTGATGACAGTGAAATTAGAACTGGTGGAGTGGAGCTTCGTAATCCAGGATTTCCTAACAACTTTTGAGTTTTTCTGTGATTGACGGCACAGTTAGCATAAACACGGAACATCAGAAATGTTGGGAACAGATTCTGCTGTAGCAGACAACTTTGGCTAGGAAAAATTCAAGTACAGACTTCACAGTGGCACAAGGCTGTGTTACTGTTAAAAATTTCCATCCCTGATGACGGTTTCTGCCACATGAGTTCTATCCTTCACTCCTGTTTTGCATCACACTATTCCTTCGCATGCACTTTGGCTAACAGGCATCCCCTGACTTAAAGATGTTCTGCAGGGATGCGTTTTGTCTGTCTGCCTGCCAGCCGAGAACTCCTTATCACCACAGCCTGTCAAAAATCCCCTTATGTTTAGCAACAGTTGCTCTTGCTGCTCTTCTTTCTGGTTGGTAGCATTGTTATCTCTTCTGCAAGAACAGTGTTCATGTCTGTCATTTCAACGACTCTGAATTTCTTATTTTTGTCAGGATTGATGGCAGTGCTGCTATTCCTGTTTGTTGTACACTCTCCAGGACTGAGTCATTCCTGTGTGCTCTGTGATTGCCAGGTCAAGTTCTTTTCGTACGGGGGAGAGGCTTGTAGAAAGATTGGATAAGGAATATCGCCCAACTAATGCCTTAATGTAGCTTTCTATGATGTGACTAAACAGCATATCTCAAACCAGTTTGACATATAAGATGATTTTATTTTAGTAAAAAACAGCAAATGGAAAGAAACAAAAGTTTTTACAGTGACCCATGGAAGTATTCCTGTGGCTTTTCCAAAAGCAGGATTAAAAAATGGATCAAATTTTTTTTAAATACACCAGGATTATTTTATTAATAATAATTAATTAATAAAATCCAATTAATTATTATTTTATTATTTAAAAATTAAACAGGATTAAAAACAAACTACTGCAGCAATTTGATGCAGAAGAGAAATACAAAAGTGAGCTTATTGAGTGTGAAGGGAAGGGTTCACACTAGTTGTGTTTGCTTTTCCATGTGAAATTCAAATGCTCAAGGAAACATTTGTGACCATCAAACTATTTTCTGATTGTAAATCATGATTCAGCTGAACTTATACAAGAATTATAGCACTTGATGGGTTTTTGTTGGCTTGGGGAGGGGAGGAGCATTTTTACTTTCAGTAGTTAAAGGTGCACTTGTCCACTGAGGTGTAACCAAGCTAACGTAGATCATGCGTCACAAATATAAGTGTAGATCCACTGGGCCATACCGGAGGTCCATCTAGCTGAGTGTCCCATCTCCAAGAGTGTCAGTAGCAGATGTCTAGGGAAGGCAGCAAGAACAGGGCAAGTCTGCACTAATATTTCCCCAAAATACCACCTCAGTCCCCCGTTATTTGTAGTTTAGGGAGTATTCTAGTCTGGAACTGCTTTTTTTGTGTTTACATATCTTCAATAGGGTTTTATTTAATTTCTTTTTCCACTAGGTTTTTCAAGCTAACTAATTGTTAGCATGCAAATCACCCAGACATAAGGTGTTCCACAGTTTACTGTTGATTTGTGGAGGAAATATCTCCTTTGTTTCTTCCACACTTGCCACTCATTAGTTTTGTATAAGGTCTCATTGTTCTGTTTTGACTGGCTTTGTGTCTGAAGAGACAGTGGGTGTCTATTTCCTATTTGTCTTCTGTAGGAGAACCATGATTTTAGAGAGCAGTACCATATCTCCTGTCAGGTGTCTCCTGATCTCCTCAGTCACTCCTCACAGAAGCTGTGCCCTACTTTGGCAGCTCTTTCTGCCCTTCATCAGACCTTTTTCCAGCTCTGTTACATCCTTGTGGAGACAGAGAGGCCAGAACTGTATGCACCGTTCCAGACACCACCACCACGGACTGTATGGTGGTATAATCATACATACTTTTTGTCCTCTGTTTCCTACCAGTGCCTAGCATCTGATTTATTTTCTTCACCTCTTCTACAAATTGAGATGGAAGTGTCTATTGTAATGCCAAGATCTCATTCATGAAAGACAGTGGCAACAGACCTTGGGGCTCACCACTGAATAGGTAAAACTAGAATTGTTTTTTCTTTTATTTTTTATTTTCTTTTTTTTTAATTTTACATTTACCTACATCAAATATATTTTGTTTACTCCGTTACTTAATCTTGTCAGGTCCTTCTTTGACGATGAAGAGGCCCTTGTCCTTGCCACCCTAAATAACTTACTATCATCAGTGTACCTTGCCACCTCATTATTCACTCCTTTTTCCATATTACTTATGAACATGTTGAACAGCACAGGCCAGAACACAGATCCTGCAGGATTTCACTCATGACTTCCCTCCACCTTTCATTCCTAACCTTTTCTTTCCTAGCTTTTAATCAGTTATTTAGTCATGTCAGAGTTTTGGTTCCAATCCCATGGCAGCTTAGTTTCTCTAGCAGGCATTGATGAGGAAACCTTGCTGAAAGCTTTCTGGATTTTCCAGAAGGACAAAACAGCTGGACCTTCCTGACCTGTGTGCTTCAAAGAACTAATACTTGTATCTAAGGCTTGTATCTGTAAGCACTGAATATATTAACCAAAATACAGAGATATTTTTTAAAAATTGAGATCACTTCACACATAATTCTCCTTCCAGCAATCAGCTCTGCTGTGTCTGATGCATCTACTTAGCTGACAGAAGACAGTGATACTTACTCAGCCTCAGCAATATCTTTTCTGCTAATCCAAATGGTATCACAGGCTTGACTGTTGTTTTAAGCTGTGACTTTTTTTTGCTCTAGAGTTTGATTTTGTATAAGGCAATTGATAGCATGATTGACCCGAGGCCAAGAAGCGTGCGGTTTGGTTGTTTGAATGATACTTCCTGGCAAATAATCATCTTTTCTGCTTGTTATTTTGGCCATAAAACACAGACTGCATAAAAATCCTCACTGAAGTCGGCTTTGAAAATACACATACGATGTTATAAACATGTACTAGGCTAAAATATTTTTGACATGTATATCCACTCAGAAAGTTATTAAGAAATATTCAGCTTGATATTATTTGAAATGAGGGAAACACTGAAGTATGAATATCAGGAGTTTTAATCAAAATTCCATTGGGACTTCAATTTGGGATTGAAGCTATACAAAATATTTGCATCTGAAGCAAAATCCACAAATATTTGGATTTTCATCAGTTCTGCTTGGATGCAAAACTGTCAGACACTGCAGTTTTGGCAGTCAAAAATTGCTTTTCCTAAATGTTAACTGTGTTTCCCACCCATTGGAAAAATTACAGAAGACCCAGGGGGGCTTCTAACTCATATAAAGCCAAGTGCCAAAGAAAAGAACTTCTCCAGGGGTTCCTTGTTTCTCCTCAGGGGTAGTCTGTCACCTCCAAACCTATGCTTCATTTTCGCGGAGGAATAATTCCTAATGGCAACTTTCCATGATTCTGCCTTGGAACAGGGCAATTCCCAGCAGCTGCGGATGCTGCAGTCTTACAACTTTGTTTAAACATCTGCTTAGATGAAGAAAATATTAGCACAATACTGGGCACAATGGTCTTTCCCATAAAAGGACTTTAAAATGTCTCTGCTCACGAAATATTGTTTTCCCCAACTTCAACAACATGAAGAAGCAAAGGTATAGATCCTTCTCATATACGCAGTAGATCAAGGCAAATCCAA
This sequence comes from Phaethon lepturus, assembly GCF_000687285.1. NCBI lineage: Eukaryota > Metazoa > Chordata > Aves > Phaethontiformes > Phaethontidae > Phaethon > Phaethon lepturus. The sequence continues at coordinate 51,555 of NW_010545328.1, forward strand.
AGTTGTTGCACTGTATTTAGCAAGGTTACATTCTTGCCAAGAAACAGACCTTATTCCTTTTTTTTTTTTTTTGAGGAGCTACTCAGCAATGTGAAGTGTTTGTGCTGAAAATCAAACCTTACTCTCACTTGTATTTTAACTACAAGATCATCCCTCCTGCTAAAAATAAATTGACCCTGGCCTGAGCAAAGTATTGGACTGAGTTTTGTGTTAGTAATGAAATCTTATAGCCCATAAAGTTTTAAGTTTCATTGTGAACCTTTCACTCTGTTCTAACTTCATAATTCTTTGAAAGCCTAATGCTGAAATATTTTTCCTTATCAGTTATGTGTTTGTGTATATATGTGCAAATATGTGTATGTACGCATATAATATAATAACAAGTTATATATGTAAACATAATATATATAATATGAAGGGATATTGGTATGAAATAGAAATGACTACATTACTCATGACTGATAAACCATGAACGCTTTTCTCAAATGAGTGCAAATACAATGTTTCAGCCAAGCAAAGTTTGTACGAGATTAAGAACATTATAATTAGATATAAAAGTGGGAGTTGTAATGGGAAGTTTCACTTCAGTCGTAACTCTAACAGTCACAACTGCTGCGATGTGTTTATTTCAGCATAGATAAGTAAATATACAGGCCTGTTTTACTGCTAATGAGTTACGCCAAATGAAGTAACAGCTTTCCACTTAATGTTAACTACCGTGATGTTGATAACAGAACTTTTTGTCAGTACAGAGGGGGACATAGCTCCATTTTTTGTTAAAAAAAAGGCAAGGAAGAGAGGAAGAGACTGTCCACGCCTAATTCTCAGTTATACTAAGGCTCTTTGAGGTCTCTGACAAAGGAAAGGGATTTTAACTTTGCTGAAATTATGGACCTCCTCTGCTCTCAGGTCTGTAAAAAGGCATGGAGTACCAGCAAGAGCCAAGGCCTGCTTTAAGAACAGAGGTAGCTGTGTTGTTAGTATTATTTTCCAGTGACATGTCTGAAGAATCAACCCTCAGCTAAGGTTTTAGATTTCTGAACGGACAGTTGTGCACCTCAAGCACTGACAGCAAAACGTTCCCAAGCATCACTTCAGGGAGAGAAACAGAAAGGGCTCACGTTCAGTCCAGCCAAGAGCAGAAGGTGTTGCTCCGGGCACAGGTACAAATGCCGCTCTGGCTAACCGACAGCACCTTGCAAAGCCGCGATAGAAAAGCACCTCCTTTTCCAAAGGAACCACAGGGCTGGAAGGAGCAAATCTTGGACAAATGACAAGGGGTTACAGTGCGCAAGGGCTGCCGGGTGTCTAACACGATGGCTGCGCATATGCAAGGAGATCCAGGGGAAGCCAGCATGATTAGCACAGTGATTTTAGATAAAATTCATCTCACATAATTACAGATGTCTTGCTACATCTGAGCTGGGCTCCCTAGGCGCCCTTTGCAATTCTGGGAGAGTTAGCAGTGCTTGTAGAAAGTAATTTATCTCACCTGATTTACACGCCGCCTTTGGGAAAAAAAAGAGGAACAGAAACCTAGAAGTTCCAATTTTCTGCCATGGGCTATAACATAGTAACTAGACAACCAGTTCATGCATTGCAGATACCTATGAAGAATATATATAAAGCCAGTGTATGTGCACAGACTCCAGTCTTCGACAAACAGTGGCTGCTTAGTTTGTGGTTCCCAGGCTGCCTTCTTGGTAGAGCTTCCATCGTACGAAATTACATGACCCAGGCGTGGTATATTCATACATGCATGATATATTCACATTTCACTCTATTTCTACATTGTTCAATCCTCATTCCTGCCTTACCCCCACTGAATCCTGCCCCTGGAGGTATCCTAGAAGGTACAGGAAAGATAACGACAGTGGAGCAGCTGAGGTTTAACCTTGCTTGTTCAGAGAATCTCTTTTGTGTGTCACTTTGATCTCCAGTTTAGGCATCTTGTTAACTAAAAAGGGCAGGAACAGGAGCAAAGGTGGTTTCTGCTCAAGAAATTTACCTGAGAAAAATGTCCCCTTCTAACTCTGACTACTTTTCCATTCATGCTGCCTCTTGTATTGATTCTTAGTTAAACATGAGATCATGGATAAATGTTTTTGAATTTTAAATTTGAACTTTTGCAAGCATCGTGATAGACAATCACATCCTTACAAAAAATGCAGCATGGTTCTAATTAATTTTTTCAAACATCAATATCTCAAGGCTTCAAAATATTTTTAACAATGTTAATCATCAAAATAAAAAATCTCTGTGTTCACTGAAGCCTAATTGTTTGCAAAGATTGTAAATCACCACCAGTTAGAAATCTGTCTTTTAGTAGTTTTTTTTTTAAAGTCCTTTGTTTCCTTTTCTTGCCACTTTTTATTTGTGGGAGAAGGTATATGGAAGTAATGAACAGCATGTTAAAGAAAAAAAAAGCAACAAAGCTGACAGTTTTTTGGGCAAGTTTCAGCTCAATGGGATTTCAAGTGGCAAAGATTTAGAAACCCTCCCAAATCATGGCTGACAGGGGAGAGACAAAGCAGTATCTGCTGAAATGCGTTCACTTGCCCAAGACCTAGATGCTTCACATTGCTAAAGATTGCAAAGTGCAGCACTATGCAAAAATTTTCCATCTTACCTCACTAGGATAAGACAGCACTGCTGCCAGCTAATAATATACCACATCAAATATACTTTTTTAATATGAAACCCCTTTAACATAACTTGGTCTTAACACCTGGCGCATAGAAACAGCAAACCCGAGAACAACAAGATCTTAAGAACATGTGGACAAAATCTGCTCATGTGCTGGCATTTTAATTATGTTTGCCCTGACCCTTTTCCCATGTTCTATAAAACAGACCAACAGTATAGAGGGGGCGGGGGGGAAAACCCACCTCAGTAGCACCACCTCAGCTAAACCAGATGAGTGCCGAGCTCAGGATATTATTACCAAATAAAAAAAAAAAAAAAACCCTAAACAAAAATATACTGGAAATTAATATGGAAGCTGAAGCCAATATTTAAAATAATAGTGTAAAGAGCTGTCACACAGTTCCTCTTAACAGCTTCAAGGACACCTTCCTGTGGCTTTTAAGCAGGGTCGCAGGCAGTGTTACGTGCTTTTATGGAGTCAGACCATTTCTCTTCTCATCCTCCATGCAAAAGGCGAGCAGGGTGAAATGGATTACAGGGATTACAGATGCTTGTGATCGAACACACCACTGAATCGGGGGAAGCAGCCGCCAAGGTGATGAATTCCAGCCCCCAGATTCAAACCTGAAAACAACCCAGGTGGAATTATCCCAAGTGGAGCCTGAATGGAAGAGCCCAACGTTTGGCGTAGCCCGGGCCCTGCAGATGGCCAGGCCACCTCCCCGGGCACGAGCACTATGCGAGGAACCCTGCTAGTAACATGCCAAGGAGGGGCTGGCGTCATTTTTTTAATGGGGAAATTGTACCACACGCAAAATGATATCACATTGCAAAGTCTCCGGGGAGCCAGCTGAAGTTGCCAAAATGAAGGTGCTTTTTCTTAGTGTTCGAGTACTTTAGTAGTCAAAGCTTAATCTTATCACTGATAGCACTGCTGTCTTCTGTAGGCAGTATTTATTTTCAAAGCCTAATTAAAACAAGCTGGTAGCAAGTCCACCTGGGATAGACTTTTCTCTCTGAGTCCTACCATTTAACAGCTGAATGAGGTTATACAGATTGCATCTAGGAATATGAAAATCAATAACCAAAGAAACAGCATGGGGAAGGCTTATTTCCTCTGATGGTAACACTTGAACTAGTCACGATGAGGGGCTGAGCAGAGCATGGATTCGCTGCTCTGAGCCTCCAAACAGCAAAGGACAAGGCTAGCTGCACCCCAGTTACCCAGGACACAACTGCCCATAGCACCTTGTTCAGAGAAATAAATGCTTGAGCAGTGCTGGGAGGTGGTTTGGGGTACCTGTAGGCTCCTCAGGGATGATCTGAGCCTCTTCCACAAGGACAGGCTATTGCAGACCCTTGTAATGACAATTTGCCCCCAGGCAGACACTACTACAATATCCATGCTCTCTCTGCTCCCTACCCTGTGTCAGCAGGAGCAAGGCAACTCCTCACGGTCTGATCCTCAGAGGAAGCGGTTACCTGCCCTTACCACTCTGTTGCACCTCGCTCGGAGCGTGAATCCACAGCTGCTCCAGTATTAACATAAAACACATAAGCCTGGGTGGAGGAAGGAAGTTGAAGTGGCAGGGACTATGACAGATGTTGCAAAATGTCGACTTATTCATAACAGAAAGTCAGGCAAATCTTTTGAAAGCTTTTTTTTTTCCCCTCCCCCCTCCTTTTTTTTTTTAATGTGCAGACTTCAAAGCAATGAATTGTGGCATCTGTAACAGCTACCAAACCGTGCCAGTTGAAGCCAATGGAGCACAGTCTACAGTGATAGAATGCAAGTCATGCAATTATTCGAGTTTGCAGTCCTGGTTTTTGAAACAACATATGGTCTGCAGCAAGGAAGCCAGGATATTTTAAAAGAGCTCCTACAGGGTTTCAAACTTTGATTTTACAGAGGTGTGGGAAAAGAAGCAGACTCCATTCAGGCTCTGATATTTAAATACATGTGTTGTCGTTTTGCTTATTGAAGAGAGCTGTGCTGTGCTTTTACATATGCAGAGTGTATTCTGGGTTTCTAAGGAGCAGGCGGTAACACAGGTATTTCACACGCTTCCTCCTTTTTGTTGACATTTAGGGAAACAGGGTGCAGTACTAGACCCTTAGGGACAGCAAGTGGCCTGAACAGTTTTAAAACAAAAAGGTCTAACATATCAATGTAAGAAAATTACTGTTGTCACAATGAAACTGTCCATGAAAGTATTCTCACTGATTATTTCACATTGAAACACTGTTGTCAGTGCAAAGTGAGGATCTGTGAGGTCCCAACCAGGACCTATGGGCATAAGTCCTTATGACAAAATGGTCTGAAGCACTCTGGTTGAAGCATCTGACCACCAAGTCAAAATGGGTGACAAGAATGTCCTTACCTGTTTGCTCCTCACTGAGGACTGCCAAAGATGACAGGCAAGCCCAGCACACTTGTGATAGCATGAGCTTCGATTTGCATGTATCAATGATTTATGTGTGCAGATATCACTTCAGTCTACTCATTCCCTCTCAACCATGAAGGCTTCTTAGCCCAAACTCCACCTTTTAAAAGATGTGGAACTCCAAATCAGGCTTCTGTGGCAGTGCTTGTCTCCAGCACACTGTCTTTCTCAGGTTTGGTAGCTATGTTTGCTTTAATGAAATCTACTAGCTGCTCTGTGCCTTTATCTTATGCTAGCTACCTACATCCCTTCAAAAGCTCTTATCACTGCTGGATGTTGAAAAGCTAATCCTGAACATAAAGCAAGCCTTACAGAAAGCATAAAAAAATCAACACTAGGCACAACCACAACCATGGTATAAGAAGTTTCTATTTATTAGATAAATTATAACTCAGTTTCCAATGTCACTTTTTTTATTGTCTGCCTTTTAAATCTATTTTTTCCGTGTACACTTCCCAAGGCTAAGCTCCCAGGAAGTGTGGGACACCTTCCCTAGCTTTCAACACCAGAAAGTATCCCTGTCACATCTGGTTTGAGCCTACACCTGACACAAATCAGAGCTCTGAGTAGTAACTCCTGCAACAGGTCCAGATTATTTGGCTGAGCTGCAGTTGCAGCAAAGCCCTTTGACCTCAAATACAACAAAATATATTAAACTTACTCTGAAAAGTTGACTGCGTTAGCTTCAGAGTGTGAGATCTTAAGGATATGTTTTTCATGAAGAGGAAAGAAACATCAGTAAGCTCAGAAAACCGGATTTGTTCTCATCAGCAACCAGGTGCTGATGCTTTTAAAGAGTTTAAAAATTCTTTACCCCAAGGTTGTGTAGGCTTTCACCAAGCCTCCCTACTTGCTTCTCTCCATCTCCACACAAGTCAGTCTCCTCCTACATGCATCATATTAGTCCCTGAACTATCCCAAATTTAGCAGGCGTCACCTTCGATGAAGCTTCAGCAATCTTCTACTCCATGTCCATGGCTTGAGCAATCCAGAAAAAACAGAACCATTCAGGAGGGGAGGAGCAAGCAGAGCAGTTTTCTTCTGAGAGACTGAGAGGGCCCAACCACTCTGCTTTCTGTTACATTCCTACTAAGAGATGCAGTTGCTGTCTCAACTTTTCTCCTGGTCTTCTTGGCATCTTCTCACAAGGGAAGGTTGAAGGAATTAAACAAATATGGCTTGGCTACAGGATCACTGAAGAAGGCTATGATAATGCTTTCCAATATCTGAAGTATACAAAAATTTATGAAATAGTAGCATTATTTAGACTCATAGAGAAGGTGTAACTGTCAAGAATGGGATGGTAATTATTGAAGCATGCAATACAGGAGTGTTTCCTAACATGAAGATCATGTTTATGAAATCATCCCTAAAAGAAAGTTATCAGCAGCAAGGTCTCAATCAACTGTAAAGCAAACAGAGTATGTTATTACTGACATAGAAATGAGTTCAGTATCATTTTTCTTAGGTCCCCAGGAGCCTCTAGCGCACACAAGGTTTGTACAGAACTGCCAGGTATTTGCAAGGTCATACCCCTATTCATACTGAATCGCTACTTTTTAAATTGTGCCTCCATTCTAAAAACTTTGTGCCTGTTTCTGAACCATCGAAGTTTTAACTTGTACTCCTGTGTAAGAAGCCCTCTTGACTATTGTAGTATATTTGGGTGTATTTGATAAATCTCATCCTCTGCAAACTGCTGCAGAGAAGGAATGGGAAAGTTTGCACTCAAAAGTGGTTTAAGTTAAAGTAAGTTCCAAACCATTTTGACCATTGTTTGGATTCTTGAATCTGGTCTGAAGGCTGCTCTATGCCTGCCTATAGAACAGAAGCTGAAGCTTTCCATTTTGCAGCCTGGGAAAGACCTACAGAGGATTCATTTATATTTGATTTGGTTTTATGCAGCTGACGGTGATAAGTGCAGAACCTTCTTCACCAGTCATTATGTTCTTAGGAGAGATTTTCATCTCCTGGGAGGACAATGCCTTTTTTCATTGCATACTTTGCATGTATGCAATGTGTAGTGTACGGATGGTTTTGCACAACAGAAATAAACTATTTGCTCATGCCTGTAGACAACCTGCATGTACCAGATCTTGTGCTGACACAAACTCTCAAGTAGCAAAAAACCCAACAACTACAGCAACAAAAAATGACTAAAACAGTCCTTCCAGATGCAAATTTGGTGTGCAGAAGCACACATGTAGTAGTGGAAATCAACCCCTCATGGCTCCTTTCAACTTCCTTTGAAGTCAGTAGCAAAATTCCCATTGAGTTCAATAAGAACAAGAGGCGGCCCTTGATCTAGTAAAAAGGCCTTATGAGGTTTTATAAGCTCTTTATACAAAGTTTTATTCCAGTTGTATATGAAATACATTTTGACCTGATATCCACCCACAAGGCTTTGTGGCTGGTTGAGAATAATGTGACACCTCCACTCTGCCCAGCCACAGACTGTGACTCAAAGCCCTGGTTGTGCAGATGTAGGAGGGATCCCAGGATACCTGAGCAAGATTTGCTTTTCAGAGAAGAGCCACTAAAAAGAGGATGACAGCTCAAGTAACTTGTGCCCAGCTATTCAGGAGCAGGTCAGGTCAAAGCCATTTCTGGCCACTGATCCAGCCTCCCTCATGACAACGGACAGATGACAAATGTCCCTGCTAATTCTGCTCAGTCTTGTGGTAGCCTGGGACACAGCTCGTCACAGGGGATTAATACCAAGACTGGAGAACCTGGCATGAGGAGATGGAATTGCATTAGAGCAGCTCTGTTTCACTCCTTTCTGACCAAGTCCAGAGAGTGCTGATGGGCAGCTATTCCCTCTGCTTGAGGGCGCTCAGCTGTGAATTCCCTAAGAGATCGCTCATGTTGCTTCAGCTGTTTTACATTTATACGAAGTTTCTGGAAATTTGTGAGACAATTTGGGAAAATTATTACACTTGGTACTTTGTCTGCTTTCCAACTGACTCAGAAACTATGGTCACTGGGCTTAACCAGAAACGACAGAAGTCATGTTTTAGGCAAAAGACAGCTGGCTGAAAGTCTACCCAGAAAATATGGAAAAGATGGTGATCGGCAAATATAAACCCTGGTGGACCTGACAGCAGCAGGAAGATGGTGATTTACACCACTGTTACCTCTCAGTTTTGTGGCACCCAGATCATACTTCAGGCCAATTGCAAGAATCTCCAGAGCTTCCAGACAGCTCCATAAAACTGCTGCTCACAACCTGGGTAGCCTGCTCTTCTGCACGAATGCCAGGGTCATGAAGATGCAATACACAAGCAAGTCAACTGAGTCTAGACTATGCAGCCCTGCACCTCAGCCTTAGACAAAACCTGCTCAGACTCTGATCCACAGTTCAGTTCATATTTGAGGCTTGAAAACATGACCTTTATCTACCTGATGGGAATTTCACTACACAGTGTACAGCAGGATAGAGACCAGCAAGAAATGTCTGGTTTACAGTTGATTCAGCTACAAAAAGATGGACGTTTCATGATTTAAAATATTTATATGAAAACAAATTTTCTTAGATCTTTTAAAACTGCCCCATTAAATTGTACATAAATACTGAAAAACCTATTACAGGAAGACAGATACTATCATGTTAGACATTGAAGTCCTTTGACTATCTGGAACAAAGGCAAACTTTTTGTGGAAAAGTACACATTAGTAGGCTGGATTCATTAAATGCTAGTAATTTTAGCTCAGGTTAAAACATCTGAGCCTTTAACGGGTTCAAGGGCATAGTATTAATCAACAAAGAAAGTTTCTAATCGAATTTGGCCTTGGGAAATTCTCCTATATATTCTTTCTGGGTGATGTTATTGTTTTGGGGGAGCTTATCTACTATCTTGCTGGGAACAACTATCCACTTTAATAAAGTGCCTAAAATATTGTAATAAACACACAGCTTATATCAATAGCATCATATTTCTCCACATAGTATTTGTGTGTGGTTTAATTAGATGGAAGGATTATAGGAAAAGTTTGTGTCATAATGATTCTTTAAAGCGAAACCATAGATCAAAGTTCATAGCTGCCAAATATACAACTTTCAAAACAAGCTCAAGTGCTGCTATTAATCATGGCTGCTGGGGGATTTGATGACAAAGATTAAACTGCTGTAAAGGATACTGCTGTGCATCAGATTCTTGCAACTGTCATCAAATACTCTGCCAACTATTAACAGGTCAGAATAGTTGTCCAGCATTTACGACGGGTGGCTCCGTCACTGCAGTTGGTGAGACCGTCTATGCCATGGTGACAACCAGTGACACCCTCCCAGATAGACATTTGTGGGTTGTTATTTTTTACAGTGTGGCTGAAGTCTTAAGGTCTGCCTGTAGAGCAAACAAGAGAGGGAAACTGTGGGACCTCAGCCTCACAGCACTGTATCCTCACGGGAACATCTCTTGTGTGGAGTATTTTCTCTCTTATTTTCCACATGGAGTACCTTCCCTCTTGCTTACTGCATGTTAAGAGTGCCCACCTGTGGAGCTGAGGTGTTGTAAATTCCCTTCCCAGTTTATTTCTCAGCAACCACTCTGTATAGATAAGCCCTCAAAGTGTGCCTCAAGGACCAGCTTTCATCCCATTTGCAATTGCACCAACCCTCTCTCCTTCCACACAGGATCATGTAATATCCCTGTGGGAAGCTACAGCGTTCGCTTACACAGAAACATAATATGAAGGAAGTAAGTAAAGCATACTTTGCAGGGCGGGAGCCAACAACTTGTGACCCACCAGCCAGTGCTCTGTGGTGGGTCACTGATGGCCATTAGATGGCATGTTGAGAGTTGTTAACCTACAGACCTGCAATATGCTGCTGTCGCTGCTCATATGTTACAATGTGCTTGAGAAGTGGCCTTTCTGAGGCTCAGCTTTGCAGAGTTTGAAACTGGTATCAGAGTTTTGCACTGAGCTGTCAGTGTAACAGATGTGAATGACAAGTCTGATGCAACAAGCAACTGGAGATTCAAATCCAAAACCACAGATTTGACTACAGTCTTCAAAGTTTAGGGGAGTTACAGATCTGAATCCAAACTTCACAGCTGCGGCCAGCTATAAAACAAACTTATCTATATAATGGGTTGAATCCAAACTACATTTGAATATCCTTCATCTCTGGGAAAGTTTGGAGACACATCTGGCTGGAAATTTTTAAGCATCATCTCATCTTTGCTAATAGTATCTTTCAAAAAAAAGAAAAAAAACAACAAAATGTTGAAGACTTAAAAATGGCAGATATTCAACCTTAGATTATTTTAAATAGTTCAGCCTTTAACTTACCAAAGGCCTTCATTCTACTCAACACTTCGTAAGTTAAAGATATCACGGATCACTTCACTCCTTAATGTAACAGTTCTGTCCTCTGCCGAATGCAAGGACGTGACACAAGACAGACCATTTTTAGACATTTGTGATGGTATATTTTGATGTCTGAAGGTTCCTTAATCACAGACCAGCCTTCATTTGCCTTCTCTTGATTAAAACTTTCTTTTCCAGGGCTTGCCTCTTTTCACAAGAAAAAAAAATTCCTATGGCGCTGAAACATTCAATATGACAGCCGCCAGACATTCAGTTCCCTTCTCCTCCCAAAATGTTGAGGAAATTAATATATCCTTTTCAGTTATAGCAAAGTGAAATAAATGCCTGCTTAGATTAATTGCTTTTATATTCATTGTAAGATGCTATTTAATTACCACCACGAGGATGACTGGATCGCATGGGCTTGGCACGTAACTACTTCTCCCTGAGAACGGGTCTCTTAACATAGCTTTGGGGTCTGTTTAACACTTGTGTAGCCACATTTGTGTGTAGGATTACTAGAGCCACATAAATGGCATTTGCTCGCACATCTTTATGTGGCACTGACAACGCCCTGCCTGAGTATGGGGCAGGTAATCTATAGTGCACACTGTGTCAACAAGGCATTTGGCATACACAAACAGCTACCTACTTGGTGATACATCAAAGAGTCTCTGCGGATGTCTCTGGAAACATTAGTGTCCATACTGCACTTCAAAGAATTCAAAGACTATCCGGGAACATTTCCCTGAATTGGGACCAATTCTTCTGGTCTTCTGGTTTCTGCCATCTTACATTTAAATATGGCATCTGGTTTTCTTCTTACTGAGAACCATATACTGAGCACAGTAACCAGGAAAGGGTGGGGAGGTGTTTTCCTTTGGGTTAGTGAAAAATATTGCCTGAGGAATGGAAACACTGCTTTGATTGTGATACAGCCTCTATTTTTATTACTTTTCTCTGTAAAATACAATAAAAACATTGTGGGAAATATATAGTCTATTATCTGCAGTGGAAGGGAATACACCATCCATCAGCAAGGCTTCTGGGGAAGGACGCACCAAGTTCCAGCATTGCCTTATCTTTCAGTGTGAGGCAGACTGTGGCTCAAAAACTGCAGAAACAAAAACTTAAAAACAACATATGAGCATGTGAAACACAAAAAGCCAGTTAGCCACCTGAAATCCACCACAAAGGGCCAGAAGAACATCCCTGAAAACAATATAACTACAGCTGCTGCATGGGTAAAGCACTCAGCAAGAGAGAGAGGGATGGCTTAGGGTCTGAAAATGTGGTATCCATAAAGCTCAAGTCAATGGCAACATTACCACTGGCCACAGTGGAGTCCAGGTTTCCTCCAATATGCTCTAAATTTACTCTTGGCTCTGTGTTATAGCATCCAATAAAACCCAGTGGTGTGCAAATGAACATAAGGGCACCGCATCGCCAAAGTGGCTGCAGTGCTGACATCGGGTAAGTCTGTGCTGGGGCTACACTTAACGTTCACTGCAACAGCCCAGCTTTAGGGTTGCACAAGTATTTTCACATCATGCCTTACCCTTCTTGACTAGCCTTTGAAGTCAGTTCTCATTTTAGGCTACAGACTCCTGTGAGAGATGCACTGAGATATATTTGGATAGACCTATACATTGTGGGTGCCGTCAAAGTACTTGTGACATTTCAAAATCACAGAATCACAGAATCATTAAGGTTGGAAAGGACCTTCAAGATCATCAAGTCCAACCATTAACCCAACACCACTGTGCCCACTAAACCATGTCCCGAAGCTCCACATCCACACATTTTTTTAACACTTCCAGAGATGGTGGCTCCACCACCTCCCTGGGCAGCCTGTTCTAATGCTTGACCACTCTCTCAGTAAAGAAATTTTTCCTAATATCCAATCTAAACCTCCCCTGGCACAACTTCAGACCATTTCCTCTCGTCCTATTGCTAGTTACTTGGGAGAAGAGACCAACACCCACCTCACCACAACCCCCTTTCAGGTAGTTGTAGAGAGCGATGAGGTCTCCCCTCAGCCTCCTCTTCTCCCAACTAAACAATCCCAGTTCCCTCGGCCACTCCTCATAAGACT
>NW_010545329.1:0-6260 GCF_000687285.1 Phaethon lepturus
GCACAAAGCTGGTGAGGGGTCTGGAGCACAACTTTTATGAGGCGCAGCTGAGGGAACTGGGGTTGTTCAGTCTGGAGAAGAGGAGGCTGAGGGGAGACCTCATCGCTCTCTACAACTACCTTAAAGGGGGTTGTGGCGACATGGGTGTTGGTCTCTTCTCCCAAGTAACTAGTGATAAGACAAGAGGAAATGGCCTCTAGTTGTACCAGGGGAGGTTTAGATTAGATATTAGGAAAAATTTCTCCATCAAGAGAGTGGTGAAGCATTGGAACAGGCTACCCAGGGAGGTGCTGGAGTCACCATCACTGGAAATATTCAAAAAATGTGTGGATGTGGTGCTTCAGGACATGGTTTAGTGGGCATGGTGGTGTTGGATTAATGGTTGGACTTGATGATCTTGAAGGTCCTTTCCAACCTTAATGATTCTGTGATTCTGTGATCTTGGTCCCACTCAATGAATGTACAGGGTCAAAGCATGTTGCTTGACCCTCAGTACAAGATTTCATTCAGATTTGGCATATGATTGTTGGGGAAATGCATTAAACCCAGATACACAAGACGAAGGCATACTGACGACCTTTCAGAAGCAAGGTCTGATCGAGGGCTGCTCCAGGCAAGGGCAGACTTTGTTTTGTGTTGTCTGTGCAGCATACAGCAGCAGTCTACACCTGCATTACTGAGGCTGCAAGATTCATGCATAGGTGCCAGAAAAAGCACAATCTGACTATTTTTTATGTCATCTTGGCTCAGGGTGAACAGGATGCCAACTTTCAATCTCACTTGGCATTAATTGATTACCCAATAGAAATCGGGTCAGAATCTGTCCCACGGACGCTTAACTTAAGCTATCGTAGCAAACTTCAGATTTTATTTACAGTTGTGGTAACATTTAGATAATTCTTGAGCACACTGAAGGCCATGTTAACAGAGTTTTCATCTTAGGTGTTGCCCTATTTTGTTTAACTTCTCCAACTGAACTGCAGTAACCAGTGAGGAAAAGGAGTATTTCCCAATAGTGAGATGCTGGTTTAGGAAGTGGTAAAAGTCCCTGACTGCGATATTCATCCTACAGTATCTAGCTCCACAAGAGCTGTTGGTGGTAGAAGCTCTCCATCTTCCTTGAGCAGAAACATAATTAAGAATGTGAGGCAGAAAAATAATTAACAGATGTCATTTCTAACATGAGGGGAGGTGTAAAAAAGAGGTGGGTGAAGGAAGTGATCAGGATTGGCATTGCAAAGAATAACAGAGTTCCATGGAACAAGGTTCTACCTCCTGCTTCCTTAGAAAGACCATGGAGCGTTTGGGCATTTTCATTTCTCCTGGAAGTTTTGAGACAGTGGAGAAAGAAAAAGGAGAATTTACAACTGGCAACCGCAGTTTATTCATTAGGATACGGCACACCCTGCATTGCCTGTGAGTAGCACTGCTGTACTTGGCAGATCTGCGCTGGGACAGCCCATGCACATCTGGAGCCAGTGGGCTGAACCAGCTGAAGGAGGAGACACTACAGCAGAACGCGATTCCCTACTGAGAGCATAGACCTGTGCTAAGACCAGTGGGTTAAACCAGAAACTGAAATGGGATGATGGTTCAGCCATCTATGCCTTGTCATTAAACATATATTTCCTTTCAGGATCTGTTATGATTTTCACATCTGAAAGGTTTTGGCGGCTATTCCAAATATTTCTCCATTCCCATAAGCCCTCAGTTCCCACTCAGAAAAAAAATCCCATATAATAAATTTGAAGGACATGTAATATTTGACCCAGTGTAAACAAGTGAAAATAAACTTCCAAGTATTCAGAGGTAAAGAGTCTTTCTATGCTTTTCCAAGAGCATTACTGAGATGCAAAACAGCTTGAAGTCATCACATTGTCACTAGAAAACTATCTTTGCTGTGTTTTGAAGGAGATGGAAGCAGTACACTAATTATCAGCCATCTGTGGTGGGAGCTAGGGACTCTCACTCTCTCTCTTCCCTTCCTGCTTTTATATGTAGACAGATTCAGATCAGAATCCCTGGAGCATCAGCTGAGGGATAAAAGCACATGCAGAAAGTCCCTGTTGTGAGCCAATACATGTCCCTCAAGTGAACATCAAAAAAAGATTGGCTAATCATTAGTTTTCTTTTGAATATTAAGGACAGCAAAAGAGCAAAAGCCTTCCTGGCTGATCCTATGATGCTTAGACTGCGCAAACAGTATACTCCAGCCGTAGCCACGTACCCAGCTCTCACGCAGCGCAACCCACTTCTCACCTGCAGCGGCCAAGGAGGCTCGTGCAGGGCTGCTGACACCCTGACAGCCCCAGCCACCGCCGCGACCGTGGGCTGCAGCCAGGCCGCGCACACAGAGGTTTTCCAACCTTCCATACCCTGGCGTGGGCAGAGATGGACCTCACTGTTTAGACAACCCTTGTCACCAAAGCAGGAGCTGTCCTTCCTGGTAGGTGGACAGAAATCAGGAGAAACGCAGAAGAACACAGGTCAGCTGAATTTTCCTAGCAGCAGGAGCATCCCTTTCCCAGGCTCTGCTCTACCTAGGACCTCTTAATCTCTACAGATCTGCATAAGACAAAAGTTGTCCTGGACCCATAAATCACACACTGAAGGTTACTGCTCTACCAGACAGAAAACCTGAAGAAATTCTCCTCTGGAATATGCCACACTCTTAGGCTGTAGGCGTTATGTAATGATATTTCAGTACCTGTAATCTTTGCAAGAGCTATCCTCATCTATGAACTCTCTTCCTTCATGTCTCTTTGCCTTTAAGAATAACTTGAGCTGATTTTTTTGAGATTATTGCTGTTGCAACGCAATAGCATTAGGATTTACTGCAAAACTGGCTGTGATACACAGAGCGACTTTCTCTCTTTTCCAGACTAAAAAGCTGAAAAGTGTTGCTTCTACAAGATAAGGTAGAAGTTATACTGATTGTGTTTCAATAAAAAATTTCCAAACTAAAATGCCATTAAAGACTAGACTCCCCAACAGTTTTAAGCATTTGCATTTTCCTAGATAAAAAAAGGTGCCGGTGATGGGCAATTTTAGGAAAGAAGAATGATGACAAAAGAAATGGGAGAAAGATAGTTGATAACATTAATTTTCTGAATTTATTCCCTAGCAAAAGGAAACCTGAAGAAAATCATCAAAGTAGCAATAAAACCTTCTTCTTCCAGCAATAACTTTGTGGTCTGAGGTTTGGGGTAGTCAGCTTAGTTTCAAGTTCATTGGGAACAGGCTTTCCAACATATACTTATCAGATGGTGTAGGGGAAATTGGGGCACCATCTCCACCTGTTCCTCTATCAGCATGAGCTATCACAGAACAAACTCCCATGCTGTGTGATGGCTAATCCACATACACACAAACTCACACTTCTTTCTGCTTCATCTGCTTCTACTCTGACCCTGAATTCTACTGGAACCAGTGAGGATTCTACCTGGAAAATAGGTGAAATTAGGTCCACTGTGTTTCTGCAAGGTAGGTGGAACTTCAGGCTCCAGAACACCATATTTCACCATCGTGCTGCTGAACAAAAGTAAGGAATTTTGGTATTTGGAAAGAGAAAAAACAAGCAAGCTCTCTGCATTGCTGGAACCTGAAAAATAGTCTCTCTGAGAGTTGTGAGGGACGAAAAGAGATATAGATCTTCTCTAAATTTTTTTCTAAGCTGATTCACTCCTCAGTGGTATAAAATTGTCTTGGGATGTGGAATTGAAAGGAAAGAAACTTTAACTTGCTTCTAAAAACATAATTACAGGTTGAGAATGCACTGAGCATCCTGGTATTACAAACTGATAATACATTCCCTGTCCCTACCCTATTGCTATAAATCAGGGTTACTAACATGAAAATCAGTAAAAATCTGGTGACATAAAACAAGTTAGAAGCATATCAGGATCACTGCAGTTTGAGAGTACTGACATTACTGAGCGCTTAACTTTGACGGGTGTTTATTTTTTGTGTCCATTTTCCTCTTGATATTCTAAGTTCCAGAATGAAATTGCTTCTTATAAGAAGAGGAATCCATGGAAAGTTGTAAAGTATTCCATTTCATGCTTATCTTAGGCACACCATCCTACCTAGTCCTTCCCAGAGCTTGCAATTTACTACGAGGACATGGCTCATGCTGAGACTCTGCATTGCTGTAAAACTCTGCATTCAAAGTAGACTGTTCCAACTCTCAATATAAGACAGCCATTGCTGGGAAAAGAAAAAAAACTGAACTGCAAGAAAATTAAAAGCAAACTTATCAACACATACCAAAACAAACCACCCAACACGGAACTTGTTCTTTGCGTAACAGCCACTCTCCTTTTGTAAATTAATAAGGAAAACAAAAAATTCTCCTTAACTTTTGCATTAAGCTCTTCCTTCCCTGCAGCCCAAGCACTGGCTCAGAATTATTTACATTCTTGACTTTCTTTTGCTTCCATTTCTTGTAACTGCCTCTCCCTGTTCCCTTACTGAGCTTTCATCATCCATGCTATTTTCCAAAGAACAATTCTGTCCAACAGAGAGGAGGACAAGATTTAGCAACACAGGTAATTATTTCATCAGCCCTTCTTATGGAAGCTTGAATGAAAATATAAAAGGTTGTATGGCAACATGGGAGAGATGAGTCTCAAACGTGCCACTGCCTACCAGATAGCTTTAGGGAGGTCAGTTTGCCTGTCTGGTCTGTCTCAGTTTTCTGCCTGTAAAATAAGAACAAAGACATGCCCCTACTCTCAAAAGATCCTGATTTTTAAAGCAATTTCTGAAACTTATGCCATTTATCAGATATTCGAAGATAGAAACCACTGAAGAGAGGTTTTCAGAAACTGCTAGATGCTTTGCCTGATGGAAAAGGATGTCATACAGTAAATCTCAAAAAAGAGCTCTTTGGCTGAGACAGTATTCGTCCAGGTCTTTGCCACTGAAGTCAATACCAGTTCTGCCATAGTTTTCAATACTACTATTTCTTGGGGTGATGCTTGTAATAAGGAGAGCTTGAATATGTTGAATCTGCAGAGCTCTCCATAGGATCTTTGAAAGGATGTTGGAGAAATACTTAAATAACTCAGACCAGTTTATGTTTTGGGCTTAACTTCCTACACCACATCTGTGAAAATGCAGATAGAAAATAAGATTTATTCAGGAAATTATCATTTTTGCTGCAAATATGAATTCAAAAGTGCTAGGAAAGACAATATTTTCTCACGTGCAGTAAAAACTGTAGTAGTTTTTTTAGACACAATGTCCCCTTAAATATTTGAAAGGACCCTGCATTTTTAACTTCAGAAAGACATGCTTTTAAACATGGAAATTTAGAAACCTACTAAGAAGTCTGTCTGATGACCTCTTTCTGCATTGCACACATTGCAACCCCAGTCTGCCCAAAGAGAGGTCAATGTAAAGCTGTCATTGGCTGCGGTGATGCAATGCTCTCTTTTTCCAGTTGGTCCATGACAACTTTAGGAGGCCAAATTTTACCAGGCCACGGAACGCAGCAGAAGCAAGCCTGAGCCAGCCTGCCAGCTGCAGAAGAGGCACACACAGACAAGGCTGGGCACAGCTGCTTCCAGGTGGAGCAAGGGCACAGAACTCCAGACACAGAATACAGTAGGAATGTACCAATATACCAAAATATCAGTATATAACAATATAAAGCTATACCAGGTGTGGTTTCCTAGGAGGGGAGAAATCCTGCCTCTGTGAGGTGCTCTGCAGTCTCCTCCCTGAGAGCTGAATTTGCCAGACCTATCCAGAGTCTCTCTCCACCAGGAGGCACAACCATTGTTGACTTCTCAAGCAGAAAAGCTATAAAAATCTAATGGAGGAGCTGGAGGAAAGGAGAAGTGACAGCACTGTTAGCACAGTTTAATTGCATGGAATTTTGCCCTCCAGCCCTCACATACCTTTCTGCATCACTGTCACTCTGATGCGGGGATGCTCTTGAGAGCAGTAGCAAAGCTTTAAATGCATTATACATATATATATGAATATTTTTAAAATATATGACTGTGTGTATGTTTGTGTAAAATTATTATTATTAAAAAATGCAACCACATCCCTCAGTCTGAGAGGTTCAGCATATCTAATTTCTCTTCAGAGCAAACACACAGAGCAATGAACATCCCCTGCTGTTACCTCTTTTTGAAAAAAGCCCCACTTCGCTTTTCAGACGGCTCTTCCTCACAGCAGTACTGCCCTGTAATTTCAAGTCATAAAACTAATACCGAAAGCAAGCTAGAGTAAATACAGCTGCCACATTT
>NW_010545330.1:0-3077 GCF_000687285.1 Phaethon lepturus
TTTTGCTGGGACTCGGGGAAAAGCGGAGAGCTTATCAACTTTGGCAGAAGGGGCAGGCAACTCACGAAGAGTACAAGGATCTCGTTAGGTCAAGCAGGGACAAAATTAGAAAGGCAAAAGCCCAGCTAGAACTCAGTCTGGCCACAGTCGTAAAGGATAAGAAAAAATGCTTCTACAAATATATTAACAACAAAAAGAGAGGCAAGGAGAATCTCCATCCCTTACTGGATCTCGGTGGGGGGAACATTGTCACCAAGGATGAGGACAAGGTGAGGGATGTAATGCCTTCTTTGCCTCAGTCTTTAACAGCTAGACCAGGTATCTGCAGGGTATTCAGCCCCCTGAGCTGGAAGACAGGAATGGAGAGCAGAGTAAATCCCCCATAATCCAGGAGGAAGCAGTTAAGGACCTGTTAAGCCTTAACAGGACACCCACAAGTCTATGGGGCCTGATGGGATCCACCCAAGAGTACTGAGAGAGCTGGTGGAGGAGCTTGCCAAGCCACTCTCCATCATTTATCAGCAGTCCTGGTTAACAGGGCAGGTCCCAGGCGATTGGAGGCTTGCCGATGTGACACCCATCTACATGAAAGGCCGGAAGGAGGATCCTGGGAACTTCAGGCCTGTCAGCCTGACCTCCATACCGGGGAAGATCATGGAGGGGTTCATCTTGAAAGTGCTCACGGGGCATGTGCAAGACAACCAAGGGATCAGGCCCAGCCAGCATGGGTTCATGAAAGACAGGTCCTGCTTGACCAACCTGATCTCCTTCTATGACCAGGTGACCCACCTAGTGGATGAGGTCCTCAGAGGTCCTTTCCAACCTTAATGATTCTGTGATTCTGTGAACAGCAAATTTTCTTTCTGGAGTCATGCTCAAGATCCATCACAGACTCCATTAATACTCAAACAAGATGCTTTCCCTAAAGAATAATCACAGACGTGAAGGCCTAGAAGAAGGCCTGAAAAGTCAGATTCAGATGTTCATGACTTCTACTACATTTCTGGTGAGCATTTGTTTTTGAGTACAGCATGCTGAAGAATCCAAGAAAATAGAGCACAGAAAATAAATGCACAAAAGCAGAAAATAAAAAATCTCATTCACATTTTTTCCTTACTATTGATATTACTCATCTCTTCATAATATTAAATGTAACTAACTACCCAGCTTTCTAGCCCTAGAGTAATAAATATATATTAAAGAGTAATTAAATATACAGTTAAGTTGCAATAGTTGGAAAGGACAATAGACATTTTTTCCTATAAAAATAAATTAAATTGCCTCACTCATTTTAATTTTGAGATCATTTGATTCCATAACTTACATTGATTACTTAATACTTTATAGTTCATAATCCAAGTACTTAATGCTCATTAAAATAAATCATTAGAACTAGTTTTATACTAACATTAAGGTTCCATCTTGAATTTATCTAATCTTTAGACCCACTTTATACCTCATCTTCCAAACATTCCCTACTAGATCTGTGCATTATGAAAATATTTCTTTCAAGACCATAAAACAATGTTGATTTATGAGTTCAATTTTTTTTAAGTTTTTGAAGTGAATACAAGGAATGTCAATGGAATTAGGCAGAAAGCCTTTGATATTACACAACATTCTTCCTGGAAAGTGACAATGAAAGATTTGTTTATTAATCCCACCTTTTTCAACTAACCATCTGAGATTACCAGAACTTTACTAATGTAAAAGATACAGAATCTAAGCTGTAATTATGTCTTGTTTGTATCCAAACTAGTTTCAATTCTCTAAACTGAATCCAACATTATAGTTGTAGAAGTACAGAATTCCTAACACCTGCAAAGGACCCTGGATAAATGCAACTGGATTGTGTTAAACAACATGGTACCACAGAAACACTGTTATCAGTAGCTCTGGCAGATCAGGGAGTTGCAATTCTAATTTTAGGCAAAACCAAAGTAATTCTTCTGCATGCACAACTTATAGAAAACATAATTTTCAGAAAAAGGGTGCCAAGAAGCACTTCAACTAACAAAGATGCAAAAGACTGAGCAAGTTGTAAAGATATAATAAAAATCTTCAGGTATTTAGGAAGATGATGAAAAAAGAAACCAGTGCTTCTTCCATGTCTGCAGCAAATGGGCCTAAAAGTATTGTTCCTCTGCTGTAGCACAGAATTTTCTGAAATATAGTAGAAAGAATGGTAGGAATAGAAAAGCACTGGAATAGACGGGAATAGACTGCTCCATCACTGGAGGCTTCTAAAAGTGGGTCAGAAACAACATAACTGAAGACTGATTGACATCAGAGCAGAGCTGAACTATATCCCCTCAAACACACTCCCAGCTCCATAATTTACTGCTAGACAAAATATCACCAAAAAATGAAAAAGAATTTAAACACGCTGTTTTGTTTAAATACAAACTGTTTCATGGATAGATATCTTTTTCTCATGCTAGAACCTATGACAGGCAAAATAGTGAGTTACTGATGGGAAAATCTTGTTGTGGTAACTATCTGCAAGATTCCGAATGACCTAGAACTTTTTAAAAAATGTATTTAAGCCAAGAAGAGAAAGGATGTAATCCTGGCATAACATAACCAGAGAGATACAGAAAATTCCTGTGACAGAAAGTACCTATTTTTCTCCCCAAACGGAGAGAGTTTAACACGATTCCATTTTAGCAACAGCCAGACATTTTATTTGGCACGAGTGGGAGAGCAAACCACAGCTCATATGCTGGAAGGACAGTTGTACAGAAAATCCACTATATTCAATCTCCATGAAAAAAAAAAAATTAGGACTTATTTGCTGCAAGGAGCAGTGGTAATACCTCAATAAAAACTGAAAAAAACACCCTATAGTCCTTTGAAGAGGACTGTGCCCTGGCCAGCTTTCTTGCTAAAAGCCACCTGATATGGTCCCCAGCAGGATTAATTTAGCTTTAGGCCAACATGTCTAAGTGCCCTTGGAAAGGACTGGCTTGCAACATGCCAGCTCGTAGCATGGGTACATCTAGCATGCAGCTGCCTGCATCTGATCCAGCAGGCATCAGGTGGTGGGCTGCCCTCGGCTGGAGGCCAGGCGCCCGCCA
>NW_010545331.1:0-2455 GCF_000687285.1 Phaethon lepturus
CCCCTGCTCTAGTGTGGAGGCCTGGGTGGGCTGGAGGTGGAGATATGCTCCATGGTGGACCTCCATGAGCTGCAGGGGAGTCTCTGCTCTGGCATCTGGAGCACCTCCTCCTCCTCCTTCTTTGCTGACCTTGGTGTCTACAGAGTTGTTTCTCTCACATATTCTCACTCCTCTCTCTGGCTGCAGTTGTGCAGGTTTTCTTGTTGTTTTTTCTTTTTCCCACTTCTTAAATCTGTTATTGCAAAGGCATTACCACCACTGCCGATGGGCTCGGCCTCGGCCAGTAGCGAATCTGTCTTGGAGCCGGCTGGCACTGGCTCTATCAGGCATAGGGGAAGCTTCTAGTAGCTTCTCACAAAAGCTACCGCTTTAGCTCCCTTGTTAACAAAACATTGCCACGCAAACCCAATGCAACCACTCAGATGTAATTCTAAATAAATTATGCTTTATATTCCGTGAGATCAATAATTTGACAGTTCTCTTTCTTGTGCTTTGATAAAACCACAACTATATATAGTTTGATATATTGGAACAGGTATTTACTTAAATATGATATGGAGTTCAAAGACTGAGTGTTAGCAGAAGCAGAAGTGCACCAAAAAAGCTATAGGGTAGTGACAGAGCAGTGTAGGTGAGTGTATATGAAAGAAAAGTGATCCTGAAGGAAAGCAGTTATAACCAATATAGGAACACCAGCCAGAACAGAAGCATAAATGAGTTGGTTTAAGCACCCAGCAAAGAATTGCAGATATTGGAAACCAACACCTGGTTGGGCAGTGCCCTAACCTAGGGCATCTCTATTCTAGCAAGTATGCTAGTTTTCAAGGAGCTGTTTGCAGCATTATTTAGATTTAATTTAGGTATCTGAGTTGGCTTCTTTCTTAACTAATTTAGGTATATCTGTATACTTCAGTGTGATTAGTCCTCAACTTGCTTCAAATTCCTCATCTGAACATGAAGAGACTCTAATAACAGAATGCTCGATGTATAATAAAAATATGCCTAAAAGTGATGTGGAAGATTTTGTTTAATTAGAAAATAAAGTAGTATTAAAAATATAATCTATACCACTTCTTTCACCAAAGCAAGGCAAGACATATACAGTCTAGGGCAGGCATACTATTGCATGGAAATAGATCATAGTAAGAACATGAAGGTGTCTATTATGGATTCATCTACGTTAGTATTTCTGTTCAGCTCAGGGTGCTTTTGAAATTACTCTCCTGACATATGCCTTTGCCATGCTTTGATTCATATCACAAAGCAGCTCTGGGTGCACAGTGGATTCCTTTGCAGAGAAGCTGAGCCAGATGATGTCTCCTGGCAGCCCACGTAATGCACTGACCACCAGTCACTGGTGACCACTTCAGCCACAGATTGCACTAGAGCCCGTCTGAAGTAAAACCCTTCCAAATACATACAATGTGGACATCAGAAATTCAGCCCTAATTATTTCACTTTACGTATCTACTTGTATGATATCACATCACTGTGAGTTAGACACAGTTTTATTCTTTCAGAGTAAGGTCTTACATAGCTAGGGTCTCAGATAAATAAAGGGTGGTTTTCTACCTTCATCAGATATATCGTATCTGTGTTTGAGTATAACTCATACCTCTGTTTGGAGACACTGGAAATCATCTTATTACAAACAACCGAATTCTGCATTGCTATGTAAACTACATTCAAATTGCATATTAACTAACTAAATTTAAAATTAAAAAATGGAAACAAATCCCATTCATTTATGCTGGGATTTTATTTGTTTTATTTTGGACCTACTGTCACAAAGTGAAAACAGGTAATTTTACCTATGCAAAAGATTTTTTGACCCGCATTGAGACCAAGATTGGCTCTGAGAAAAATATGTACACTGTTGGCAATAAAAGGCCATATGTCATTATTGAAAATGAAATTAACAGACATGTAGCAAAGCTGTTTAAAAAATGTGTGACCTACATTACCTCTTTGTAGTATGTTCTTTGCAGAGAAAATGGCAATTCCACTTACAAATTAAAATCAAGCACCTATAAGAGTTTGTAATCTAAAGTCATTTCATGGCAGCACATCAAATGAATTTATCAATATCCAAATATGTGTTGATATTTTCACCTGTACCAGGCCTCAGTTCAGGGAATCACTCAATCATAAGCCTAAATCTATGCCCCCTTGGAGAAATTTTTCAGCATATTTCTAAATCCTACTAAACTCAGTCACAACTATTCTCCTTCTGTTGAAGTGGAGAGTACAAATCCCACTTCTTTCAATGATGTAGGTTCTGGCCTTGCATGCATTGCTCAGTGCTGGATCTATATCTGCAGAACTGACCTTATACTGGGTCAAGTACTGTACTCCTTTATGGATTTTAAATTTACTCTAGAATTAACGTCAATTAATTTACTGATCAATTTCTCTTCACCAGATGAGGAATAAGTGTTCTTTTTCTTTCACCTGA
>NW_010545331.1:2486-29019 GCF_000687285.1 Phaethon lepturus
GTAGGGAAAAAGTAACAAAACAAATATTTGTATACAGAATTGTAGTTCTTTTTAAGTTAAATACAAATTATACTTGTCTTAATGAATATTGTTTCATTTTATGATTCTCCTGTAACAGTTGTCTCACCTGTTTAGATTGTATTATTTATACAGCTGAACTCTCTTCAGAGTTTAAACAAAAATCTTTGCCTGACTTTTTAAATCCGAACCTTCCTTCTTTCTTTTACAGTTATCATATATTGTCATTACCACATAGAGACGAATTTAAAATAATTAAATCAGGAAAATTACTCTAAAGGGTCATGTAGCTGAAAGCAGTCTAGTACTAGAGTGCACACTGAATATATTTAGTTTCCATGACTGAAGAGCAACAAGAAGGTCCAGCTTGTCTAGATTTAACAATTGAATACATAAATCTGTGACCCAAGGAGGGGTCTTAACTCATATCTTATTTTTGTACATTTTATAAAGAAGAATCCTGTCTTCAAATCATTATTATGAGTACTCATTTTGTATGGGACTTTTCTGTAAACTTGCACTTTAATGATCTAACTATATAATGTCAAAAGACAAAAGTTCAAACATTTAGCAAAAGCTGTGACTCAGGATGCCAAAAGCAGATAATGAAGCAATGTACCAATTTGTCAGTTAATGGGTTCAGGTTTTATTCTTAATTATATTACACATAATACCTAAATAGATCCATTTATACCAGTGACTCACAATTGATTTAAGGAGATCAAAACCAAGTTGAATATCATGCTCAATTTTTTCCCATTACCTACATAATGTTAGGATAACAGAAATAGTGTTATTTTATCAATAAGTTTACAAAGAGAAGTTTCATAACACCTGCAAAATTTCAATATGTTTATTTTTTGTAACAAGTATAATTGATTAACATTCATAACAGGGTAAGCCTTTTGTACCTTCACAGTAAACCACAACCTCAGACAAATTATTATTTATCAGATTTTCAACTTTTTTCTTCTGTCTTCTGCAAACATATCTGGCATTGCATTCTGTTATGTTTTATTTAAGTAGCATTTTTTTTTTTCTCTTCTGTAGAGGCTGTTTATGTATTTTGTAGCAAAGAGGGATTAGATAAATTATATTAGCAATAGAACCCTTTAAAACCAAAATTGTATTTTAAGTACCTATATTGGCAGGTTCCTTCTTCTTTCCTTTCACTTTTAATCTTGGCAGTACACTTTATGTACTCCGACTTGATTTTGATCGGATGGGGAGAAACCATCTAAACTTTGACTGAAGGTTGATATAACCTCCTGGGAATTACAGTCTATAGATAAACCTCCTTCAGATTGCAGTAGACCTTGAGTTTAGATGTCCCACTTATTACTGTAGAATAATATTACAATATTTCTAGGAATGCATATCACAAAGTAATCACTTTTATTGTTTCTTTATACGTAATTTATCTATAGGTCTATAGATAAACCTCCTTCAGACTGCAGTAGACCTTGAGTTTAGATGTCCCACTTATTACTGTAGAATAATATTACAATATTTCTAGGAATGCATATCACAAAGTAATCACTTTTATTGTTTCTTTATACGTAATTTATAGCACATCCCAAATAGATGTATTTTATATGCAAGCAATCTTCATGTGATTGGACTAAACTAAAATAATCTAGTTCAGGACACAATATTTGCTAATGAAAGGAAAATACTTTGAACCATAAACTTTCCTTAGTTTTTGAATGTGTATCAACAAGAATCTCTTTAAATCCCAGATTTAAGACATATGATTGAACTGCTGTTAGCAGTAATAATGTTTACGGTAAACTAATGACAGTTTCATGCACATTCTTTAAACTTTAAACATTGTAAAGTTTTAAAAGAATCACAGCAACACACAAGCTGTGTTTTAGTCTGAAAATATATTTGCTTGGCTCCCTTGTAGATTGAATTGTTGCACCTGAATTTTTGCTCCAGGAGAAGTGAGTTGATCCCTCTACACTATCAACTGCTGGTCAATCATTAGCCACTCATCTTATGGAAAGCTCTAAAGGTGCCCATTCATTGCACTGTGCTAGCTGATGAAGAAAGACTCCCACAGTAGGGCTGAAGGTCCTGTTTCTAGTGCCTTATGCAAGAAGTTCTCTCCAGCTGTCTGCATCTGGTAAATAGTGACGTCCCTGGACTGGAAAACTGCAAGTGGGAAGGGAGGGACCAGGAGTTAACAGCAAGACTGAAGATATCTTACCTGAGATGACTTCAAGCCATGCCTTCAACCTGTAAATACTTGCTTAATTGTAGTAGCTTGTCATCAGGAAGGAACACCATTTCCCTTAAACATATTAAAATGGCAAAGTATGCATCTACACACCATCCTGGGTAACTAATAACAGCTTGATGTTCAGATAGCACCTTGTCCTCACATGACCTGACTCCAGACAGTGTCCTGAGCTCTGGTAAGTGTCCTAGTTTGGGCTTAGAAGACAAATTCAGTCCCACTTCTGTCTCTGGATTACCCTCTGACCTTGGACATATCATCTCCCCTTGCCAGGTCTCAGTTTCCTCATATCTAAAACACATTTGGAGACACTCTGAGTTCTCTGGGGAAAAGTGTTATGCCACAAGGACCTGGAATCAGTTGTGCCAATGCTCAGGCAATAAGTGGCAACTAGTTTGCTGAACTTGCTAGGGTAAGACTCCTTTTTCCTTCAGACAAAAACAAACGTGAATGGACCCCAGTCCATGCAGGGCAGAAGCACCAAGGCTCTTCCTGTATCAAACAGTTTGAAAGCTTGTGAATATGCTCAGAAAAGCGGCAAAAACTGATCTTTTCTCAAAATAATATTTTTGCAAGACACTGATTGATTGTTTGTTTTTGCAAGTTTCCATCTTTTACAGTAACAGGCACATAGAAAATGCATTTTTCAGTTTATTAACCCCTTTCGATACTTTATTCCTTATCTTGGGGTACATTAAAAAACAACAAAGTGAAGCTTTTTCACACAATGCTGAAGCAAGCTATAAAACTTATTTTCACAGGAAGAGTCTTGGAAACCAAGACGGTAGTGGGATTAGAGTAAACCTGTTAGTCACATTAAGAAGGTAGGAGGAGTATAAAACTTTCTGCAATGGAGTTGCAACAATTTCTGGTGCAGTTAGCACCTATCTCAGGACAACATTATTCTATGAATGCATTTCATGGGGTTTTTATGCATTCAAACAAAAAGGGTCAAGATTTCCACCATATCAGACTGTCATTCTGATACAGTCTCAGAGTTCTTATATTCTTACTCTAGTGAGAAATTACATTGGGAGAAAAGAAAGATATAGCAAAAGGAAGAGGAGAAACATTATAAATTCTGAAATAATTTATAATAAAAATCTTTTTGAAAAGGGCAAAATAAAAATAAATTCATTTCACCTCCAACTTCTGTTGTCTATTTTGAGAGAATTTCTGGATTAAAATCCTCAAAATGTTAGATAACTGGAAGGAATTGACAAAGTTGGAAGCAACCCAGCCTCAGCCTTGAGTATAGTTTCCCCTCATATTTGCATCCTATGTATGTCCCCTGCATCTTGCCACCCAGTTGCCTTTGAAGACTTGAACTCCATCCTATATAAATATAAAAAAAGAACACTTAGGTCTCCTTCTGCTAATATTTTTCACAAAACTCAACCTCTCCCTTGGGTCTGGATCAATAATACAGCCATAATTATTCCAATAAACATCAAAAGAAATGTTCAAGATAAAGACTTAGAATTAATTTGCCTTTAAGACAAATTAAGAACTCCTGTTAATGCCAGCCAGGGCTACATTTCTTAACAATAGGCATACATTCAGCTGTGTTCACCATTATTGGTCTCAGTCAAACGTGAAAGGTGAGGGAAAATACAGAATATAGCTTCTATTTAAGCTCTTCAGGACTGATGGAAAAGGAGCAGGAAAGCAGAAGCAGCAGCGTAACTATACAGTGCCAACCTTTCTGAGAACATGGTCTTTTGAAGAGGCTGAGAAAACGTGCCAGAGTGCTACAGAAGTTTTGATGAAAGGAAGCACTCAGAGGAGCACATTAAATCTGGGCTGATACCAGCATATGGAAGTTGAAGACTTTTCTCATTATCTTGGCTGATTTTCTGCCAGGAGACGCATCTGCTGGACTTCTGCAGGAACCCTGTGGGAATGTAAACCTAAGCAGTCATACCAGTCTGCTAAGCCACATTTATATAACATTATTAGGTAACTTTTCACATCAAGGGATGCACGGACTCAGAAACATTCAGGGCTTATTGGGAGTGGGAAAAAATCATATGGGAGGCATGTTTGCCATCTGATGGGAAACCAAATAGAGACCAGTGGAGAATTCTCCTCCAAAAAGACGAGGGGTAACTACTCTTCAGGATGACTTAACAAGTTACATTACTTATTTGGAATGATAATTTCCCTGAGCTGTTGAAATCCCAGATTTAAGACATATGATTGAACTGCTGTTAGCAGTAATAATGGTTATGGTAAACTAATGACAGTTTCATGCAAATTCTTTAAACTTTAAACATTGTAAAATTTTGAAAGCTTAGGGCTTTTGTCATTTCAAACCAACACTTTCACATTATTATCATCTTTTTGGACTTAAAATACTTTATTTTCAGAGTTTGAATATCCCTAGAGGGTTTCCTTTTTACACAGAGAGGCAAAAGAACATGGCGTGAAGCCACAATGAATTATAGCCTTGTCTCTTACCTACTTGCCTAGTTTTATGTTTCAGATATTTGGCATGTTAAACTCCCACTTTCCACTTGCACGTGCAGAACACTCCAGGGTAACACCTCTAATATGTCTTGTGCATTGCATATGCCAAGGTAGGTCTTTTTGTAAAAAGATTGGTCCTGAATTAAATAAAACTGAAGAAGAGTATTTGTGTTGCAAGAAGTTGACTTTATGTTAGCATTTCTGTGATCTTCATCTTGACTGAAAAACAGAAATATGATTTCAGTTAAGTAAATTTTAGCTCAGGGACAAAATTATAACAGGGTAGTATGGATCTCATAAAGAACTACATTTTAAAGTCTTCTTTATTTACTATTCAGATTTAAAAACAAAACACACACCTCTCCAAGATGTGAGCTTACTACAGAATTTAGGATTTGTCCAGTCTATGTAGAGATCAACCAACCAAACAAATCACCTGACCAAAAAACACATGTAATTCCCCTCTGCAATAAAGTTATGAAGTTCCTGTAAGTGATCAATTAGCAGTATAACTTCATCTGAAACCTGGGGCTTCATACCAGTATCTCCTCAAAGGATATTCAGCTTTTCTCACTGAATTGTATACCTTGAGTTTCTCTCTAAAGTCCAACTCTAGTAACTGGCCGGTAACCTCTGCTGATGAATCCTAGCAAGGAAAGTACAAGAATAAAGCCCAGGCGCAGTTTGGTCTGGATCAAAGCGTTTTGCTGGATCAGGTGAGAGTGCTAAGTCATCCTCTTTCCTGATAAAACTCTAAATTTTGAATGCTCAGCAGCTTCCTACCAATAATGTTCAGCAAAATGTGAGAACAGGAAGCAGTTATTCATACACGAATTTGACATTGCTGACTCTCATCTGACAAAAATGCGTGCCTTGAAAATAGAAGAAAAGTTCTTCTTTCAACCTTTTATTAAGGAAACCTTTATTCTTGAAAAATTATATGCTTGTGTCCAACCTGTGAAAAATTAATTGCTAAATTGTTCACAGTAGAGGTTTTTTTCTCTCTACTTCTTTTTTCTTTGCATATATATACGTGATATCTCATTATTAAGTGTGTTGGGAGCACTTATCTGCATGGAGCAAAGGTAGTGAATTTTTTCGAGTTGTAATGATAAGCTAAAAGTAAGCCCTGCAAGGTAAAATCTATTTAAAATGTGGCAATTTGGGAAAATATGTCCCTCAAGCCCAGCAAACATACCATCAAAGTGAGTTAGCTACCAATTAACTTCTACATTTTGCACAAAGGGCATTAAATTCTGGGGTAAAAATAAAACCAAATGATGTATGCTTGCTCTCTGTGAAAAATAGATCACACAAAATGAGCTTTAGATGTGGTGGTTTTCACTGTCTTTTCAGCAGTCAACTGTGCTTTTGGAAAATATTTGGTTTTCTGTTTAAAAACACCTTTTTTCTGTGTAAACTCATATCACTAGGCATGTGTAAAAAGAGAAAATATAAGTCAAATACAATAAAGTAAAATGTGAGATCCTAGGCAGGATCAGACGCTATGAGGCAAGACCCAATTTTGACAGCTCTGTTCACAATAGGTACGTAGTATTGCTCTATCCATTTCCAAGCTCTTGATCCTGAAGCCTGGATGAAATGATAAAATAGTGTGGAAGCAAATAGAGTTCCAGTCAGTCATAAGGAAACAAAAGGTCATAATCAGAAAAGGTGCACTGACAAGAGCAGGAGCCTAGCCTGGTACAGAATCATAGAATCGTTAAGGTTGAAAAGACCTTTAAGATCATTAAGTCCAACTGTCAACCTGACTTGGGTTACATAGTTACCTAGTGGGCAACCTGACATGCCCACTAAACCATGTCCCAAAGTCTACGTGCTTTTTGAACACCTTCAGGAATGGTGACTCCACCAATGACATAGTGGGATCAAGGGCACCCTCAGCAAGGTTGCAGAGGGCACCAAGCTGAATGGTGTGGTTCACATGCCTGAAGGACAGGATGCAATCTGGAGGGACCTGGAAAAGCTCAAGGCATGGGCCAGTGTGAACATCATGAGGTTCAACAAGGCCAAGTGCAGGGTCCTGCACCTGTCTCTGGGCAATCCCCAGTATCAGTACAGGCTGTGGGATAAAGGGATGGAG
Organism: Phaethon lepturus; assembly: GCF_000687285.1. Taxonomy (NCBI): domain Eukaryota; kingdom Metazoa; phylum Chordata; class Aves; order Phaethontiformes; family Phaethontidae; genus Phaethon; species Phaethon lepturus. The sequence goes on from NW_010545331.1 coordinate 9,320, forward strand.
AGCAGCCCTGCAGAGAAAGACTTGGGGGTACTGGTGGATGAAAAGCTGGACATGAGCCAGCAATGTGCCTTCCAACCCAAAGATTCTATGTTTCTATAATTCTTATAACTCTCCTTGAAGTACTGGAAGGCTGCAATAAGGTGTCTCCAGAGCCTTCTCTTCTCCAGGATGAACAACCCTCTCAGCTTGTCCTCACAGGAGAGGTGTTCCAAGCCTCTGATCATTTTGGTGGCCCTCCTCTGTCTCCTCCACGTCTTTCCTGACCCGAGGGCTCCAGAGCTGGACGCAACACTGCAGGTGGGGTCTCAGCAGAGCAGAGTAGAGGGGCAGAATCACCTCCCTCGACCTGCTGGCCATGCTGCTTTGGATGCAGACCAGGATGTGGTTGACCTTCTGGGCTGCAAGTGCACATTGCCGGCTCACGTCCAGCTTTTCATCCACCGGTACCCCCAAGTGCTTCTTGGCAGGCCTGTTCTCAATCCCTTCATCCCCCAGCCTGTACTGATAGCAGAGGTTGCCCCAACCTAGGTGAGGACCCTGCACTTGACCATGTTGAACCTCATGAGGTCCACATGGGCCCATTCCTCCAGCTTGTCCAGGTCCTGCCAGATGACATCCCTTCCCTCAGGTGTGTGAACCCCACCACTCAGTTTGATGTCATCCTCATCATGTTTACAGAAACCTTCCTCACTCAATATGCTGGGAGTCAGTCGAAGCCTTCAGGAGTATGGCTGATGTCCTGACTCATGTATAAAACTTGTGAGTCAAGTGAGTAGTGTGGCCAAATAAGTATGGTGAAAATTGACTGTTCTTTGCACTGCAGACCTTGTCTTGAATGATTTGCAAATGTTTTTCTGAATCAAAAAATGTGTCCTAAAAACCTGATATACAATAATATAACAATTATCAAACAATCCATTGTCTTGTTCCTTCTTGTACCATTTTTCAAGCTCCACTGATGGGCCAGCCAAGGCAGTGCACTTTTTTTCCTGTGTGCGGGTGATATTGTCTGGGCCATGGGAACTGAGAGTTATTTTTTTCCTTACCTCTGATAGGATGTTGTACTTTCCTAATTGGTTCTGGTAGGAAGAGCTTAGGAACATCTCTGAATCTATGGAGGACTGGTCCATCGATTGGTTTGGCTCCTGTCAAAGCCCCTTTGACCTTCACTTTTTAAATAGTCACAGCCCAGGGTGCGACTATCCAGCCTATCTAGGCTGGATCTATGGGCTGAGGTCAATTGTATGAGGTTTAACAAGGCCAAGTGCTGAGTCCAGCACTTCGATCACAACAATCCCGTGCAATGTTACAAGCTTGCGGAAGGGTGGCTGGAGAGCTCCCCAGCAGAAAAAGATCTAGACAACAGCCAGCTGAACATGAGCCGGCAGTGTGCTCAGGTGTCCAGGAAGGACAAACAGTGTCCTGGCCTGTATCAGCACTAGTGTGGCCAGCAGGAGTAGGGAAGTGATCGTGCCCCTGGACTTGGCACTGGTGAGGCTGCACCTCAAATACTGTGTTCAATTTTGGGCCCCTCACTACAAGACGGACATTGAGGTGCTGAAGTGTGTCCAGAGAAGGGCAATGAAAGTGGTGAGGGGTCTGGAGAACAAGTCTTATAAGGAGCGGCTGAGGGAACTGGGATTGTTTAGCCTGGAGGAGGTTGAGGGGAGACCTCATCGCTCTCTACAACTACCTGAAAGGGGGTTGTGGCGAGGTGGATGTTGATCTCTTCTCCCAAGTAACTAGCACCAGGACGAGAGGAAATGGCCTCAAGTTGTGACAGGGTAAGTTTAGACTGGATATTAGGAAAAATTTCTTTATGGAGAGAGTGGTCAAGCATCAGAACAGGCTGCTCAGGGAAGTGAGCTCCTCTAGTGCTACAGTTCAGACAAAGCATTCCTGAATTGTAGATGTCCCTTGTCGCAGTGTAGTTTGTCCTTTCACTCAGCCTTCCACTAGTTGGGTGCAATGTAACAGCTTGCCATTTATTGTTGAAAAGCAATGTGAAAATGTTTTCCACAGTACAAGGCATGAAATACAGACAGATGTCATCAGAAAGTGCTTACACCAAAACAAGGCACGTGTGGATAAGACAAGGTACACTGAAAACAAAGAAGATAAAATAACTAATGTGTCTATATACACACACACACATATATATGTATGTATGTCTATATACATGGAGAGAAAGAGGGAGAGAAAGATGGAAACACCACTGTAACTTTATTGACTCATTTATTGTAGGCACCAAAATCAGAATTCGTGTTCAGGCAGGATTTGAGAGAAGGTTGACTTGATGGATAGAATAAAAATTTCACTCACAAAGGGCAGGTCAGAAGAGAGTGGTATTGAAATGTTGACAACAGAGCAAATGTTTCCATAGTTGCCAGGTAGGGTTTGAGGGTGAAACCCTGCCAACGCTGAAATCAGTGGCTAAATCTTGATCTACACCAGGAGTACTAGAATTTCACCATGTTAGGCATGCAAATTCTGAGATATTTTACCAGTTGAAAGTTCCCACCCTAGAGCACATTTAAACACATGTTCAGAGGTAGGTGGATGCCTAAGCACTTTGTCATACTGCAATGTTTGGGTTTTTTTCTGAAGTAGTGTTTAAAACAATAAATAAAAACATAGGAATTGCAAAGAATTCTTAGAACAGGTTATTTTAGCTAGGCTTTGTATTTCACCTTACAGTCACCAGGAACACATATTTCAGAAAAAAACATACGGAGTTCCCAAGCGAATACTTTGGCAGTATTATGTCCTTTGAGAATGTTACATCTTGAATCCAGATATAAAGCAGTTGACTACTGTCTTACACCTTGTAATGTGCTACCTTTTATAAACTGCTTTTTGGTTCAGCATAAATTTCTCTGGGTTTATAAACACCTAAAACTATTGCAATTCTATAGAATCTTTTTCTCTGAAGCGGGTGAGTTCCCCAAGTCAGTGCCTTACTTCTGTGAAATACCTGCTTCATCAATTGCAAATGTGATTGATTTCACCAGACTTTTGTCCCTGTGTTTCTCTTTGTGGTTATCAGAAGATACTGTAAGGACCCTCCATTAGAGCATCACTGCATTGTTCTTACACCTTCTCAGGAAGGTTCTTATATCTTGTTTTGTAAAACTGAACACTTCTGATTTTTTTGCCATCTTCTCATTTTGAAATTCTTCTTTTCCAGTGTTTGTGTCAACTTCATATCTCAGTTCTTAAAGTTGTAAGTCCTTGGAGAGAGGCTTCAAACTACTGCATTTTGCCTCCTGAAGATATCCAGTCAGATTCAATGCTGTAGAATTAGATTTTAGTTTTCTATAGTAATTACTGCCATGCCTACATAAAATATCTGCACAGTAACACGTGTATTGAAATTTGTGAGGATTACAACGAACCTCTGCCTCACGTGCCATCACCACTAATACACTGTCCTGCACATGTGTTAGTATATATCACAGAATCACAGAATCACAGAATCACAGAATCACAGAATGGTGGGGGTTGGAAGAGACCCCTGAAGATCATCTGGTCCAACCCCCCTGCCAAAGCAGGATCACCTACGGCAGGTTGTATATACATATATATATATGTATATATATGTATTTCTGTGTGTGTGTATATATACACACACAGAAAAACAGCAGATCACGAGATTAAAAAGTTTGTGGAAAATCTCATAGGGATGGTCGATCCTGCCTCTGCACCTTATTTTCCGCGATTTGTAGGAACCCCACCAATAATCTCATTCCACAGTTGCAGTGCCAGTCAACAGACAGTTTCTTTCTCACCCTGGGGTGCCCCAACCAGGTGACACACCATGAAAATGCCTCCTGCTTCAGAAGACCTCTGAACAGCCTATGCAATTCTTCGAAAGAAATATCTTGAGGAAATATCTAAGGATTATATCAGTGAAGACCAATTATTGGAATGCAGCTATATAAATATTCAAAGGGGCACTTAAACACACATGTTTAAGTATAATTAGGTATACACCTAATTTTATCCTTAAAGAAGAGACTATTCAGGAAAATATTTGGTTAAGTACTTCACCTGGAGGCTGTGTTTCAGCTCCACCGACTTCCTAAGGGATAAGATTACTTCAAACTTGCGCATGTGCTTCTGTTTTGAAAACCTACAGGAAAAAACTTTCAAGACTGCAGCAAGGACCTGATTCAAGCATCTGATGAATTTATAGAAGTCACAGTACTTGTCTGACTTCATTGTGTGATCAGACATTATGTAACAGAAAATTCAGCTGCATTTCATTACATTTTTTAAAATTCATGTAACACTCATCCGTTACACTCTAATTTTAGAGATTTTTGCTATAGGTATTTATGCAATACATTTGAATGCATTTCAGGATCTAATGATGCAACCACCAAAATGTTATTATAATTTTGTTATATGAATAGATCAAAAAGTATTTGATAAAAGTGTTAGATCATTAATAAAAATGCAGGAGTGAAGAAATGGCTTATGAAAGAAGGGAGAACGCCAAGTATTTTGTGAGTAAGCACTGTATGAATTTATATCTCTAAATCCTTATCAATAAATTTTAAGTCTCAGCAAGCAGTATTAGATGAAAATGAAATGTGTTTTTTAAAGTTGCACAATAACAATTTCTCCAAAGGATTCTTGTGTGATTGATGATTTTTGAGCAGTTCATTGTGGGTATGCAAACTCCCAGTTATTGCGATTGTACACAGAGGTCATAGTGTTTGTTTCTGTATCTTGAAGTGAACCATGTAGCTTTTGTGAGTCGATTTCTAGGGACAATACTTTCACTTAACAGTTCAGTATTTCCAGGACTATTCTTTAAAAATCTAAGTTAGTGGTTTCAGTGTATATTCTACTTAATAAACTTGTTCAAGCGAATAATTTCATGAATGAAACACAAAAGGACATGGCAAAACAAAAGTTTCTTATTTTCAAATTGGAACAAACATTCGCAGAAAAATGCTGTCTTTGCTTAGGCTTATTTAAAGTGAATTAACTTTCCATTTACAAAGAAATAGAAACTCATGAGCTGCCATGCTGAACCATAAAAACAGACTGTCCAATAATTCCCATTCTCGCATGTTGCAGAGAAAGGTAGAAATTACTTTGCAGAAAGCTTCCAGTCAAATCTTTGATAAAGGTTTTCTTACTGAGCTTTAGGTAATTGTTGTGTCTATTTCCTATCTCTGAGACCTAACATATTCCCTGTATTTTCCCTTTACTGGATGGTGTTTTCTAAACTGGTAAATACATGTAGAAATTGGACAAAACCAGTGTTTAATCAGCTGCTTTTCTAGGCAAGGAGATATTACATTGGTATCAGGTAATCACGTAAGGTTTTTTTTGTTTTCCTGAGCCATTCAGTAGGAGTGATGGCATGACTGTATTGCTGCTTGACTGTGCTGAAGAGTAAACACAAAAGTACTCTTCTGCAATGGAATTATTTTGGATTTTTATAGGAGTGCCCATGTAACTATGTCATGGTTTAACCCCAGCCGGCAACTAAGCACCACGCAGCTGCGCATTGAGATAGACAACAAGTGGGATGGGGGAGGAAATTGGAAGAGTAAAAGTGAGAAAACTCATGCATTGAGATAGACAGTTTAATAAATAAAGCAAAAGATGTGCACGCAAGCAAAGCAAAACAAGGAATTCAGTCAGTACTTCCAGTCAGCAGGCGGGTGTTCAGCCATCTCCAGGGAAGCAGGGCTCCGTAACGCATAAGTTACATAGAAAGACAAACACCGTAACTCCAAATGTCCCCCCACCCCTTCCTTCTTCTTCGCCCAGCCTTATATACCGAGCATGATGTTGTATGGTATGGAATATCCCTTTGCCCAGCCGGGGTCAGTTGTCGTGAGTGAGTCCCCTCCCAGCTCCCCGCGCACCTCCACCTGCTCGCTGGCAGCCCAGCATGAGAAGCTGGACTGTCCTTGACTGCTCAGCAACAACTCGGAACATCAGCACGTTATCAGTATTTTCTCACCCCAAATCCAAAACACAGCCTCACACTAGCTTCTATGAAGAAAATTAACTCTATCATAGCTGAAACCAGGACAAATTATTAACTCATCAGGGAAAACCTTGCTATTTTGTGCTGTTTGATACACTATATTGTATGTCATCAATTTCACGGAAAAATAAATACATGAAGCTGAAAGATGCCAATGATTATAATAAATTAATCCTAACAAGACTCCTGGTCAAGGAGCTCCAGACTTTACCACATCATACTTACAATTCTAATTCTTTATATTCAGATTTCTCCTGAGGATCCATTTTTGTACGATAGATTACCTGGATCTGCTTGAGACATTGATTTAGGTTAATCTCATTTTCCATTGCATTTTAAAGTACAATGGTCACACCAACCAGCTTTATACTGCCATCATAGAGCTGGCCACTAGTCAAGATGTGTTGTATTCTCTATGATCAGATCCAAGGGGTTCAATTAGGAACTCCAAATACCTCTGGGAAGTAAAAGAGCTTATGCTTAAGTGAAAATTAACTCAGGGAAAATGGATATTTTGTTACATTATTTCTGGGAGACTCCTCTTGATCCTTGAGGTCAGATACAGATAGAAAGAAATCACTGTAGGGGCACTGGTAAAATAAAAGGTGTGATTTTATTCATAGGTGCAGATGGACAGAGGCTCATCTTCCCACACTCTGAGCTGGTCAGACCTGTGCCGGGTGTCGTGTATAGAGTTATACAGATTTTTTTTCCCCCAAGTTCACATTTTTTTGCCTCTTAGTAGTATTTTAGTGTCACCATTAATTTAGATATACACAAATGTTTATGAATTGTGTTATTTTGTGATACTTTAGTTTCCAGATATGAACTGAAAACAAAATGCTACTAATAATGATAAAGTCTGAGTATTCCAGAATGGAAAAATTAACAGATTATCTTCTCCTAATAAACTCTTGGCCCTTAACAGCTGATTTTTTTTTTTTTTAAAAGGCTATGATATGAAAGAAAAACACTATATGTTATTTTATTTGTATAAAATACAATTGGATTAATGTTAGCAAGCTGGTTTCTTTTGCACTGAATGTAAGAACATTCAAGAGTAGGGCCATACCTAAGGTTCTCGGTATTAAATAAGAAAATTTTGAGAATCTAAGGGAACTAGTAGAACTAGTTGTATTGAAGAGCTCAGGAACTAAAATATAACAGAAACTGGGAATTTTAAACATTCTGTGACAAAAATATCCCACATACAAGTGGAAAACGCATGACTGTACAGCTTAAAGAACTAACTGGATAAATAACCTCAAGAAATTAGAAAACAAGAGGGAAAAAAAGGACCTTCATAAAAGTAATGTTGCAGAAGACATGACGTGTAGAGAGGAAAAAGAGAGGTTTCCCAAAGGCAAGTTCTGATAGACTTGTAAAACTATTAAAAGAAATATCAAAGGTCTCCTTCCTCAATAAAAAGGGCAAGAAAACGAGGAAAGAGATAGAATGACGAGAGAAGCAAAATTAACAGAGTTGAATGTGTTCAAGTGTGGGGAGACCAGAAAATTTCTAACCCACATTTCTGAAAGAGCTGGGATACGAAATTATAGACCCAGGAGCAAGTATTTTGAATAAATCTAGCAATATAAATCTAAGATTTTATTTGAGAACATCAAATTAACACCTATATTTAAAAAGGGAGCAATGGGAAATGATCTAAGGCACGACAAGCTTGTTAATCTAATATTCATTATATAGAGGGATTTAAAATTCTTTCTTTAAAAAAATACAGAAATAATGGTAAGTGTAATATAAAATCATGCATGAAGCTAGGTTAACAAGAATATATCATGCCAGATCTCTACTGAAAGAGATTTGATAGTTAAGTGAAAAGATGGTAGCTCTAATATATATGGACTTCAGCAAAGTATTTGACATGATGCCAGAAAGAAAATAAAGAGTTATACTAGTAAGAGAACAACAGAAGCATAGAGGGTATATGTTTAAATTGTAATATACAGAGAAAATATTAAACAGAAAGAAGTTATAAGTGGTATTTAAGGATTTCATTAGTTCCTTCAGCAAAGAAGTGGGAGAGATACTGATAAAATTTACTGATAGTGTAAGTTTTGGAGTCATCGTTAATATAGAGGAATATTTTTCTATTGTACAGAAAAGAAGAGATGAGAAATGGCCCTGAGGATGAGATGAAATTCAGAAGTACAAAATACAAAGCCATGCACTGTTGAAATAATAACAAATTTGCTGTAAACTGGGATTTCATGAGCTGGTAATGGTAGAGGGATAGACTTTGTAAAACTGACTGATCACAGACCAACTATCACCAATACAATGTAGACAAGAAAAAAAGGGACATCCTTGGATGTCCCAAGTGAGATAATCCCTGGATCTCACAGGAGTAAAACTCAGACTGGATTAAGTGCAGAGTAGGGTGTGAAGGTATGACTAGGAAATTAAAAACTTCTCTTTTTAAAAGAGGCTGAAACAGCTTGGCTTGTTAGCCTTGCAAAATGAAGGCTAAGTAGGGATTATGCTAGCTTTCTGTAAATATATCAGTGTTGATAAACATCCAAGAGGGAAAAGGCTGCTTGGTGCAAGAATAAATGGAAATAAACTGGAACTGAATAACATTTCTTTTGGAAATTAAAAGAAGGTTTCCGAGAACCAGGAGTCTGGAAAAGTTCCCAATATAAGAAGGGCAAAGAGCTTAATTAATTTTAAAGTTTGATTAGTTTATGAAATGGAATGTGTAACATAATTGCTTGTAAAAGCAGAGACTGAACTCATTAATCTATAAAGTCTCTTGCAGTACCATGTTCCTATTTGTGCTGAAGATGATGTGGGGTTTATAACATGTGATAATAATCCATTTGCATATTTAATGGAAACAATCACAGCTGTATGGCCACATATCTGATGTCCTTTCTTGCAGTACATTGAAATAATTGGCCAACAATATTAAAAGCAGCTTGGTCTGCTGAGTGCACACAATTTGTCATTTAGTCAGTGGTTTGTGCTTATTCATTATCGTCATCTGGCATTCTCTATCACAGAGACATTTTTATGAACAAATGAGTTAAAGCAAGAATGACAATAAGCAAAAGAGATCAAGAAAATAGAAAGCCTTTTTCCTCCTCTCTCTTATTGTTTGGTTAAGGAGCGTGTCACTGTGATCAGCACTCTTGATAAAGTATGTAAATGTTTCGAGCCCGCTATTCCTGGGCTATTACTTGTGTAGTCTTACCATAACAGCAATCTGATAGAAAGTGATAAGGATCGGTTCCCAGGAGGAGAAAGCTTAAAATGACTTTTCAGTTCAAATAGCACCATGACATTGTTAGTTCTGGCTTAATAACTCTGATGTGGTTTTTGCCTTCAGGTCATTGAGGTATTTTCAACTTTGCTGACTTGTATTGTGTTTTTTAGTAATTCTAAAGATTCCAAACTGTGCTTGTGATTATTTAGTATTTAAACAATGTTGTTACCTAATGTGTCCTCAAGATTCAAGTAATAAGAAGTTCCTATTCGTATCTTCAAGTTGCTACTTAAAAAGTAAAACAGGTTTGTGTCACAGGGAAAACTTTTCCAGTTCAAATGGTTTGAACCAAACCATGATCAAAGCAGTTTATTTATTAATAGCACATAACTAACCAACATTCAGTGAACTATACATTCAGGATCAGATAAACTCCAATACTAGACACTGTCAAAATTATTAAATACTCAGCTACAAATTTCTAAACATCCTTCTGTAACTAAGCTCAAAATATTTTAACTACACCCAAACATGCACAGGCTCATATTTGCATACATGCACTCACATCCCTCACAAATTATGTGGATTTTGGGCACATGCACCCTTTCCGGAGTTTGTAGTCTTTACTTGCATCCCCCTTCTGTGGGAGATGGAGATGCTCCAGCTGTACATGTGTCCATGCTACTTGATGCAACACCTGATGAATATGTGGGGAAGAAATACCCACCAGGTCATACATGCACACCCGAGGGTCCCTGCTTGCTGCCCTTTGTTAGCTGGGTGCAGGCTCCTCATGGCATCCCAGGGGAGGATGTTTAACCTGGCCTGGGCAGGGCAGTGATACTGTGGGGCAACTTCTGGCAAGACCAAGGCAGTTTTTGACTGCTATTCTATTTCTTTCTCTCTATCTCTCACTTACTGTTCTTCCCTACTGTCAAAAAAAAAAAACCCAAAAGTTGTATTTTTTAATACATTATTTTCAAGCTGATTTTTTTTTTTTTTCCAAAAGTCCTTTTGAAACTGAACTGGATCATGATCATCTTCCTTTTTAGCTTTGTTGGTCTGGGGCAAATGCCACTCAGGCAGTTTTTGGGTATTTCAGCTACAGTCCAGTCACTGTTTCACTCGTATTCCTGCCTTAACATAATGTTTTAACCAGGCCGTGTTTCCTCGGAAGGGGCAACCTAGCTCCCCTAGAGACTGTAATTGCAATGCTAAGTCATAAATCCCTCCTTAATAAGTGTCTGTCATAAGCAGACAGTCTGAATTTTATAATAGAGTTGACTACAAACCCCGAATATTAGGTGTATCATGCTATTCTGAATTCTAGAAATGAATGTCACAAACAATCAGGCAAAATATTATGGCTGAGACAGAGTTGCTTCTGTAAAAGTCTGAATAACAAATTATCTGTTAAACAAGTATTGGAGTTCAAAGTGTGGAAAGCCAGAGTGCTACTTTTTGCTACTAGTTTCCTCTTGAAATTCTGTGACAGGAGAATTACCACTCATTCGGTCAGCAAGACAAAAATTACTTACGTTTTCTGGTTAAAAGTCTGGCAAAAATGTGTTCTTTAAATTAGAACCCTTTTACAAATCAGGTTAAGCATCCAGAATCTGATCTGCACTTCTCAAATCTTTATAATATTGTCTATAAAGAACAAAACAAAAAAACACTAATGGAGAATCATAGAGTTTACTCTACGATTCATAGAGAATCACACACTTTACTAGAGCCTATGATTTTTTTTTCTGATATTTAAAACTCTTCTTGACCTTTCAAACTGGGACCAAAAGGACAATCCTGAAGAATCACTTAAGAGAATACTTAACTGTACAAAGTCACCACTATTTTTTTTACCATCTTTAGACTTCTAGAAGAGGTCTGCTGTTAGACTACAGAAGATACCTATGCTGTATGTGGTATTGAAGTTGTGAACATACTGTTGTTGTGTTGTCAGCACATTAATCTCTAACAGAGAAACACATGCACACTATTGAACATGAACCTACACCCACACACTGGTTTACTAAGAACAGCTAATTTCTCCCTCTAGGAATATTCTCTACTAATACTACTCAGGAGAAAAAAGATGGAACTAGCACTTTCTTTTTTTTTCTTGGACTTTGTGAGTCGTCTCTATGTCTGTACACTCCTGCTTGTGACAGAATTGATAATATCCACCCAATTTAGCTCCTAGGATGAGCCAACCAAATAACGTCTCTGTTCTGTGAAGAGTTCTAGAAACTGGTATTTCTCTTCTATCTTGTTCCTACCCTATTTAACATGCAGTCCCTTATCTATGCCAGATAATTACTTAACATTACAGTAAACCTTTTGCTTATCTTATGTCCAGTCCTACAATGCTATGTCAAGTCCATCAGTCCTTTTGTATGTTTAACTCCTACTGAGATCAGGTGAAGAGTTGACACAATCAATACTTATTCTTGCTCATGACTTTTGTATAAAGTCACTCAGGTTAGACCTATAACCTGGCATCTGTCTACCTGTCAGATTATGTCCTTCTTGTGCTGATATCATAATTTGTGACTAACTTTTAATACCTTAGAGACTTGACAATTGAATAGAGATGAGGAGCAAGGTTCTCCATCAGTCAGTAGTGATCTGGGGTATATAGTTCTAGGCTTCTCATAAGGTCTCTATTTCCAGGAGAATAAAGTTTCCAGTTCACTGAAATTTATCTTGAAGGGCTCGCATTTCTTAGCACTTATTTTCTTAATCAGTTGGAGAAAGTGCTGTGCACTTCTCCTAGGCAAGCAATGTTGGAGGTCAAAGTTTGGTCTGCAGTAATGCCCTATTTAAGAAGAGAATCACACCAAACTGGAGGCCCAGTGCAGCTGTTCTCTCTCAGCCTGTTCCCACTTATGGTGTTTAATATCCTTTTTGAACTGAGGATTGAGTCAAGGCTGAAGATTTCAATTAAAAATCAAGATTGAAAATCAACTTAATTAAACTGTCTGAGAATAAATTTACATTCAAAAGTGTGTTAAGACCATGTGCGCTGGCCCTTTTGAGCTTATAAGGGATGTTATTCTGTACCTTGGGTATCATGACTACTTGTACATAAGTTAATACACATAAATGGCCTCACTGAAGGTGATAGAAGGCTTTTTCATTGATATTAGTGGGAATAAAATTAATTTTTTTCTTTTACAGTTATTTCACTTTCTATTTAACCTGCTTCTTGCCCTAGCCTTAGAGTCTAGACTGTGATGATGAGGGACTGTACATTGCTGGTGCAGTCCTGCTGCATAAGGACTGGTCTCCTACAGGGACCATTAGCTATTCCTGTGATACAAACTGAAAAAAACACAATTAGGGACTGTTGTTGCCATATTCTCCATAAAATGCATGCATATTGCCTGAAAATGAGTAATTAGTTGCATTAGTCCTAGGTGGATTAGGTGGATTAGTGGCAGTCCTAGTTGCATTAGGACAAGGTGGCCTGATACGACGGAGTGATAAATCTAAAATAAAAAAACCCCCAACTTTCAGGTTGCAGAGTTTGACCTCTCTCATAATATTAAATTGCGGGGGGTGTTATTTCTCTTGAACCAAGACTAATATAATATCTTATTCAGAAGCTGAGACCAAAAGCACGCAGTCACACTCCATCAGTGAACAGATATCAATATAAGCGTTGCCACAATAAGGACTTTTGGTGTAGGTCTGTTTGTAGCAATAGTGTACCCATATCTACTGGAGTATTGATTAAAGTTAGATGGAGACAATGTATATTTCATTCTTAGTATACTACAGAATACTGTAAGAATTTTATTACGTTCTTTACTCTCTTTTCTTATACATTAATAATGAATATTGTTTAAGAAAACAAAATACACAAAGTGAAGAAATGTTTTTTTTCTAAATTGCTCCCTTTAATTCTCTTCTACAGTTACTTCTCATACGTGTTAAAGACAAAGTCTGTCTACATTGGTTACAAAATCCCTTTGGGATGCCCAGCTGAAAACTAGTCATGTAGTGAAATAGAATAATTAATGTAAAAAACAAACGTAAAATGACTGGATCAAGTAGAGAATACATACATTTTTTGTGATGAAGAATCTCTCCTGTGACATTTGCATAAAAATGTCCCAAATATATATATTTGGGAATATAACCCACACTGTTCAGCATGGAATGTTTTATTAATCATAGTTCTTAAAGACAGTTAACATGGGAGGGGATAAATAGGAAATAAATAATACATACAACAGAAATGGCCCTGAGATGAGTGGCTCTTCCCTTTATAAATATTACAAGCTTCCCACAGTCCCCCAGGTAAGAATACAGGGGGGATGATGAGCAACAATAAAAGAAGAACATTTTAATTTAACATGGGAGGTAGTTCCAAGTCTATCTTGGCTGTCTTGGAAAATGTATTAGAGCCCTAATATTGTTATATAGTGAATTCCGGTATACATTTATCCTTCATTACTGGAAACTGACTCATGCAGAAACAGCTTTGTATCATATTATTGGGGATGAAATTAGCTGACTTTACATGAATCATCAATATCAGATTAAAAAGTAACAACAATGAATTTTGGACCATACTGCCACTTGATACAATAATGGTGCTACCAATATCTGAAATTAAGACTTCTAGTCCTCGCTCAGCAAGACACCATTAGACAAGGAGGGGGGAATAATCTTTTCTTTCGGTATTCTTCAGAAAACACATCCCATTTTGAAATAAATATTCTTATGAACATAAATACATTTATTTCAATTAAAAATCAAAGCAAAGTATGCAAAAATGATGGAGAGGCATGATGTGGTCCCACTGTCCCCCCACTAACAGTTTAAGATGAGTCAGTACCTGACTGAGTTGTTCTAAATCATGCTGCTAGGGTCTTGAATGTACGTTTTAAGCATTGCAATAGCATCTACAGTAACTGCCCTAGATCCCTTCCCCCGAGGATAACACTAATTTTGTGAACCTAAGAATATTGTTATTAGGTCAGGCAAAAATCCACCTAGCTCTGCCTCCAACACTGACCAACAGCAGATGCATAGGGAGGCATGTAAGAAGAGGAAAACATACGGTGACACTTCCCTGGTACACTCCTTTGCCAGCAGTGACTTATGCCTCTGGGACTTCCTGACTGAAAGGTGACGCCGTTGTGCTAAATAAAATCCTGTCAATTATTTGATTAATTTGTCTCATCACTTCTGAATCCAGATAAGCTTTAGGCATCCACAATGTCTTGTGGCAGCCACACGTATGAGAAGGAATCATAGATTCATAAAATAGTTTGTGTTGGAAGGGACCTTTAAAGGTCATCCAGTCCAACCCCCCTGCAATGAGCAAGGACATCTTCCACTATATCAGCTTGCTTAGGGCCCCATCCAGCCTGGCACTGAATGTTTCCAGGGATGGGGTGTCTACCACCTCTTTGGGCAACCTCTGACAATGTTACACCACCCTCATTGTGGAAAATTTCTTCCTTATATCTAGCCTAAATCTTCCCTCTTTTAGTTTAAAATCATTACCCCTTGCACTATTACTACAGGCTCAGCTAAAAAGTCTGTCCCCATCTTTCCTGTAAGTCTCAATAAGTACTGGAAGGCTGCAATAAGGTCACCCCAGAGCCTTCTCTTCTCCAGGATGAACAACCCCAACTGTCTCAGATTTTTGTCAGAGGAGAGCTGTTCCATGCATTGCATCATTTTAGTGGTCCTCCTCTGGACTTGCTTCAGCAGGTCCCTGTCTTTTCTGCACTTGAGGGTTCCAGAGCTGGATGCAGTACTACAGGTGGGGTGCAGAGTGGAGTAGAGGGGCAGAATCACCTCCCTCAAACTGCTGGTCACATTTCTTTGGATGCAGCCCAGGATATGGTTGGCTTTCTGGGTTGCAATTGCACATTGCCAGCTCTTGTCCAGCTTTTCATCCACCAGTACCCCTAAGTCCTTCTCAGCAGGGCTGCTCTCAGTCCCTTCATCCCCCAGCCTGTACTGATACCAGAGGTTGCCCCAACCCATGTGCAGGACCCTCATGAGGTTCACATGGGCCCATGCCTTGAGCTTGACAAAGTCCCTCTGAATGGCATCCCGTCCCTCAGGCACATCAATTGCTCCACTCAGCTTGCTGTCATGTGCAACCTTGCACTCGTGCACTCAATCCCACTGTCTATGTCACTGATGAAGAAATCAACCAGTACTGGTCCCAAGACAGACCCCTGAGGGACACCACTCATCACCAATCTTCATCTGGACTTCAGCCATTGACCACTACCCACTGGATGCGACCACCCAGCCAGTTCCTCATCCACTCAGTGATACACCCATCAAATCCATCTCTCTCCAATTGAGAGAAAAGGCTGTTTTCCCCACTGTGGGGGACCATATCAAAGGCCTTACAAGAAGTCCAGATAGACAACTTCAGTGGCTCTTCCTTTGTCCAGCGATGTGCTCACTGCATCACAGAAGGCCACTAAGTTGGTCAGGCAGGACTTGCCCTTGGTGAAGCCATGCTGGCTGTCTCAAATCACCTCCCTGTCCTCCATCTGCCTTAGCAGAGCTTCTAGGAGGATCTGTTCCATGATCTTCCCAGGCATAGAGGTGAAGCTGACCGATCAGTAGTTCCCAGCGTCCTCCTTGCTACCCTTTCTAAAGATGGGTGGAAAGTTTCCCTTTTTCCAGTCTCCAGGGACTTCCTCTGTCTGCCAGGACTTTACAAATGTCATGGAGAGTGGGTTGGTAACCACATTAGCCAATATCCTCAGGACTCTGGGATGCATTTGGTCAGGTCCCATAGACTTGTGCATGTTCAGGTGCCTCAGGTGGTCTTGAACCTGCTCTTCTCCTACAGTGGGAGGGACTTTGCTCCTCCAGTCCCCTTCTTGTAATCCACCTCCTCAAGAGGTGTGGGAAGAGAGACTGCCACTGAAGACTTCCAGCAGATGTCAGGGTGGTTGAAGTCGCCCAGCAGGATGAGAGCCTGCGAGCATCATGCCTCCTGTAGCTGGAGTGAGAAGGCTTCATCACTAGACTCCTCTTGATCAGGCGGCCTGTAGTAGACATCAACCACAAAGTTTCCTTTTTTGCCTCGGTCTCTGATTCTTACCCATAAGCTTTCAACCTGCTCGTGGCTATTCCTCAGAGACAGCTCTTCACACTCGGTCCTTTTCTTCATGTAGAGAGCAATACATCTGCCCTTCCTTCCTTGCCTGTCCCTTCTGAACAGCCTGTAGCCATCGATAGCCATACTCCAGTCATGGGATTTGTCCCACCAAGTTTCGGTAATGGCAACCAGGTGATAGCTTTCTAGCAGCATGGTGGCTTCTAACTCCTTCTGTTTATTGCCCATGATGTGTGCATTGGTGTAGAGGCACTTCAGCTGGGATGTTGAACATGTCACCCTGTGGGAGGAACACCCCTTAGTTCCTTTGATGTCTTTCACTGGTGTTTCCCTCTTGGCTCCTATTACTTCTGGAGCCCCTGGATCTTCTCTGTAAGAACCTCAGCAGCCCCTGTCTCATCTCCATAAGAAAGTAGCTCTATAGCATGCTTTTAATCTGTTACTTGCTCATTTCCTTTGATAGTCTTAGCATAGATGAGGTAATTTCTATTTATGTTACCCACTCTGTGTTACTTCTTTTTTATAGATATCTGTCAAATCCTTTCCTCAGTGACTTCTGCAGGATGAGGAGTGTAATTATGTTTAACTTTTCACTATCATTGTTACTCTTTATTGTCCATCTCTGTATCTTTCTCGGTACTACTGTATTCTTTTGGAGACAAGGGAACACTAAGCTATATTAAAGACATCTGAGGGATTTAAACAGTGGCATTATGACGTTTTCTATTTTGTTTTCTATTTCTTTACAAGTAATTCCTAATTCTACCTGATTTTTTTATCCATTAAACACTGAAGTAATGTAATATTTTCATAGAGCTACTTGCTGAAACTTCAGTATATCTTTCCAGAACATTAATAGCTAGTTCAGAAGAATGCTGGTTTTGGCTGGGATAGAGTTAATTTTCTTCATAGTGGCTAGTATGAGGCTACATTTTGGATTCATGCTGAAAACAATGTTGATAATACTGAGATATTTTTGTTATAACTGAGCAGTGCTTACACAGAACCAAGGCCTTTTCTGCTTCTCACACCAGCCCATCAGTGAGCAGGCTGAGGGTGCACAAGAAGTTTGGAGGGGATGCAGCTGGGACAGCTGTCCCCAGCTGACCAAAGGGATATTCCATACCATAAGACATGATGCTCAGAATATAAAGCTGGGGGAAGAAAAAGGAAGGGGGGAACGTTTGGAGTTATGGTGTTTGTCTTCCCAAGTAACTCTTACGCGTGATGCAGCCCTGCTTCCCTGGAGATGGCTGAACCCCTGCCTGCCCGTGGGGAGTGGGGAATGGATTCCTTGTCTTGCTTTGCTTGTGTGCGCGGCTTTTGCTTTACCTGTTAAACTGTCTTTATCTCAAACCATGAGTTTTCTCACTTTTACTCTTCCACTTCTCTCACCCATCCTGCTGGGGGGAGTGAGCGAGCAGCTGTGTGGTGCTTAGTTGCTGGCTGGGGTTAAACCACAACACAAATCTGTCACTGTGCAAGTGAGATCACTTCGAACACATAGTGAAGATCTCTTTCCCACAACTCTTCTTGCCTGTCACATCATTTTATTAGTGAAGCAGAACATGGACAGAACTACTCTTTGCAGAAGACACAACCCTACAGTTTATAAGATAAATAACTTCTCTCAGTGGTAAGGTCTGTTCTTTGGAGCCTGAAGAGTCAGAGAGGAAGATCCAAAATGAACTTTTTGCATCTGAAACAAAGTATGTCAAATGACCGAATGCAGCTTTGTAGAGAGAAGGGAAAGGTAAACAATGAGAAGCTGCTAAATCACTGAGATCGATCTAGAGAAAAGTAGTCTTGCCATAGCTGTTTATCAAAGGAGCAGGAGGGAGTCAGTCGAGCAGAAGGGGCAGCAGTAGCCTGTTTAGACTTGCTAAACCAAGAGAAAGAGGCAGAGCACTAAAAATGGATTCTTACAGTTCTTCTACCTTCTTACAAAGTGAAGTTGTACATATTGCTAGTCTGATCCTGGAGCTGTTATGAACTGGGAGAGGTATTTCTAGTATGGAGCTGAATGTGACATGATAAAGCCACCTTTTTCTTGCCAGTATCAACCTGCTCTATCATATGTAATGACTTTCTTTAGATGTGTTGATCTGATAAGAAATATGAACATCTTCTAAATTAGAGGAAAGGGTGAGGAGGCCTTTTCTGAAACAAGACAAAAGAACATTTGCTGTTGGTGGTACAGACTGTTACCAGGATGACATATCCATGATAAGACAAAGGCTGACTGCATGATGATATTACTGGGAAGATTTACAATTTATTCACTCAGTGTGGTAGTGAAAAGTGTCACTGATAGTGATCTCTCAACCTCAAAGTAGGATTTTTTCACCTAAAATTCCACAACTTAATAATTTTAGTACCAAGAAATTAAACCCATGTGTCTTTGCACAGAAAAGTTTGAAATTAAGACACTAAGACAGAGGTATAGACACATGAGCTTAGCTCATAATATAGTTGATGGACAGCCAATCAATGGAGACTAATGAATGACTGCAGTCAGTGAACCAGTAGGTACATGTTGAAGCTGCCTAAATATGGGCACCTGGTGCCATATGAGATGCCCTTCACTGATTATAACACCATAGCTGGCCTGGCAGATAAGACAGGGACATTTGGGAAGTAGCTGGAGGACAGGTAAGATACTCCTCAGTGTCTAAAATGAATCCACAGCCTATGCTAAGGATATTGAGTCCCAGTCTTAAACCATATGGTCTGAAGAGACTGGATAATGATTCAGTTTACTAGACAAATAGTATATGATTCAAATCTGTGAAGAGATGTATTTAATCACAACTGAGGTGTGTTTGGTTTCTTGCTTGGCCTTGAGTCACGACTCCTAAAGCCATAGATCTAAAATGTGACTGAATATTACTGAAACTTTGTGAGAAGAATCCCATGATTGGAGTATGGCTATCAATCACTACGATCTAGAGGCAGGCGAAGAAGGAAGGCTGGAAGCATTGCCCTCTACATGAAAAAAAGGACCAAGTGTGAAGAGCTGTCTCTGAGGAATAGCCACGAGCATGTTGAAAGCTTATGGGTAAGAATCAGAGACCGAGGCAAAAAAGGAAACTTTGTGGTTGATGTCTACTACAGGCCGCCTGATCAAGGGGAGTCTAGTGATGAAGCCTTCTCACTCCAGCTACAGGAGGCATGATGCTCGCAGGCTCTCATCCTGCTGGGCGACTTCAACCACCCTGACATCTGCTGGAAGTCTTCAGTGGCAGTCTCTCTTCCCACACCTCTTGAGGAGGTGGATTACAAGAAGGGGACTGGAGGAGCAAAGTCCTTCCCACTGTAGGAGAAGAGCGGGTTCAAGACCACCTGAGGCACCTGAA
>NW_010545332.1:0-4317 GCF_000687285.1 Phaethon lepturus
AGAAGGGAAGTGATCGTGCCCCTGTACTCAGTCCTAGTGAGGCCACACCTCAAATACTGTGTTTGGTTTTGGGCCCCTCACTACCAGAAGGACGTTGAGGTGCTGGAGCATCTCCAGAGAAGGGCAACGAAGCTGGTGAGGGGTCTGGAGCACAAGTCTTATGAGGAGCGGCTGAGGGAACTGGGGTTGTTTAGTCTGGAGAAGAGGAGGCTGAGAGGAGACCTTATCGCTCTCTACAACTACCTGAAAGGGGGTTGTGGTGAGGTGGGTGTTGGTCTCTTCTCCCAAGTAACTAGCAATAGGACGAGAGGAAATGGCCTAAACTTGCTCCAGGGGAGGTTTAGACTAGATATCAGGAAAAATTTCACTACTGAGAGAGTGGTCAAGCATTGGAACAGGCTGCCCAGGGGGGTGGTGAAGTCACTGGAAGTATTCAAAAAACATGTAGACATGGCACTTTGGGACATGGTTTAGTGGTCATGGTGGTGTTGGGTTGATGGTTGGACTTGATGACCTTAAAGGTCTTTTCCAACCTTAATGATTCTGTGATATACATTATATACATTATATATATTTTTGTATGTGCTCTGTAGATTTAACATCATATAAATGTTTGTATATTATGCAATAGGAATAGTGAAAATTGTCATTTTTGCTAGCATTAGAGTATGCGTACATGCAGCTGCGTACAACCTGTGAGACCCGAGGGCTGCCAAATTCCCCTGGCCAGGTGGGGAATCTGATTACCTACTGACATTTTATGAGGACAAAAGCTAATCCAGTGCTGGCTTTTGCATCCACAGGTAGAACCCAGGTGCATGTTCTGGAGGGCAGCCGTGACTTCTTTCTGGAGAAAGGCCTCCAACACTAGGTCCCTGCCATTCGGTTACCCAAGAATTGTAGGGATCTATCCTCAAGTCACGGGGCTTAGCGGCTACAGTATTATACCTAGATTTGTCACGTGCTACAAATTAAGAGAGACATGGTAGTAATGGAGAGCTAGTAGTTTTTCAGCTAGTCCTTTGTCCCTTGCCATCCCCAAGTTAATTTATCCCTTCCCATATCTTGACCATGCAATCAAAAGATTTGAATATATTCCGTGATTTCAAATTAAGGACTTTTTTTTTTAAACCAGAGGGGACTAGAAAATTTATTATAATTTATTATATAAATGTATAATATTTATATAAATACAAATAAATAATATATATATAATCTGATATTATAAAATATAATCTCAGAAAAGACCACAGGCTCCCTTAAACTGTCTTTGGGACACATACCAGAGGAAAAAATTGGTTTCTCTCTTTTCTTTATTAGACTGCTGTGGGAGACAGCAAAGAAAGTGTCCCATATTTCTCATGATGTATCACAGAGAGTAAGCCATGGGGTACTGTAAAACACTGTTAAATGCAGATATATTTTGGGGAGGATGATTAGACTTAATAAGAGTATTTAAAAACAGCACTAAATATGTCAGTGTGAATGCAAATAGAATACTTTTATTATTTCTAAATTAAACTGATATAAGAAAAGGGGTTTAATTTTTTTCTTTGCTTTTTTAGAAGAAAGGAAAGAAAATCTAAGTTTACATTACAAAAAGGATAGCAAGGATTTCCTTGTTTGCTCTCCAGAGTTTTCTTAAGCCTGATGTTTTGAATCAGTGAGTCAAACAGAAGCAGGATAGCTCTGGATCAAAAATTATCTGGATCCAAAAAAAGATACATATGGAATTGGTGAGGTAATTAATATTGCTTTCCTGTATGCTTCAAAGGAAATGTATTGTGTCCTGCACAAAAGTGTTTGTTTTGACACGAATGATTGCCAGCTATCTCACAGCTTCTTTACATTCTTTCTGTAGGACAAAAAATCACAAAGTCTCTGTCTACCATACTCATAAAAAAGCAAATTTAACAAGGACTGAAGGGCTCTAGCTCAAGCAGTGAGCACCCCGAGACATCCCAGCCTCGCCAACTGGCCGTGCTTTCACGCACGTGCATTTTGGCAGCAGCCAGCGGAAGCAGTCCCACTGCTCCCACCCCTCTCTCTCAGCCCCGCGCTCTCCTTGACTGGTGCTGGTACGATTATTTCTGTGGCTGTGCAGTGAGCTGGCTCAGTGGGCAGATCGGAGTTAAAGATCGCTCGGGGTGGGGAAGAAAAAAGAAAAAAAAAAAGTCAGAAAGAAAAAGGTATTTTTCAGGCTGGCTCAGCAGGGACCAGAAGCGGGTGCACAGCGGTGTGTTTGGGGATGCTCACAGCCCCAGCTGTGAGGGGCGGCAGCAGTGTGGGGCTGCTTACACCAGCTCACGTGAAGCCACAGCCTCACTGCCGGGCTCCTCTGCCGAGGAGTGGGGAAGAGTGAAGGAAGAGCTGGTAGCTCACTTCGCCCACCCTGGCTTTTCTCAACATGGAAGAGCACCGTGCTGGCTCAGGGGAGTAAAGAGCTGTGTGATAGTGGAAATGATGGTAGTGGCAACTCCAAGCATTCAGAAATCCTGAGTCAGGCCTGCAGAAGCCATGAGGTCTTTAAAAATAAGAAAGGTGGTATTCTTTTTATTTCCTTGCTGCAGTCTTAGACTTTAGAATACATGAGATAGATACTTAATGTACACATTCTTAAGACTTTTCAAACACAGGGACTAGATTCTTTCATTGATAGAACCATAAACTGAGATTTTCATGCTGTTCAGAAAATAAACCCAGTCTCACCCTGGTGAGTCTTCATCTACTTAGCACATCTACCTAGCACATCTGACACTTGTGTATCAGAAAAATGAAGCTGGAAGATAATTCGATCAACACTTCCCAGGCTGCCGTGGTTCCTTGCTGCCAGCCCTGGGCGAGCAGCGGTCCCTGAGCTGCAGGCACCTGCAGGCGCCCGGGGCCAGCGGGCGAGCTCCTGCGCTGCCGGCCCGCTGGAGTGCCACACACACCGGTTTGGGTCACGTCCTTCTGCGGACCCTGCCAAGTCGGTCATTCTTGGGACACACTGCTTCCCCCCAACCCTGCTGATGTCATTTCGCAAACCCTCTGATGATCAAAACCTTCCGTGAACTAGTAAAAGCTTCAGATTATGGATTATCTCCCCTTGGCTTTCTGGTTGATCAAAGTATGCCCATACGTATTATTTATTATGCCATTGAAGCATTTTGACAGAGTTGGAAAATCGGCTATCGGGAGATGGTTCCAGCTCTGCGGAGCCAACAGTCCAAGAGAAATCACAAGAACGATTGCACAGGGGAAAATCTGCAGCTCAGCACACACAGACCTGCCAATATCCACACGCAGACCTATATCCTGGATTGAGATATGCAGCTTTTTACTGCCCTAACTGAACCGCCGGCTTTCTTCTTCCCTCCCCTCCTCTCCCGCGTGTCCTCACACGGCTCAGACTCATGCGAGCCTGTCCAAAAGCCTCCTGAAAGAAAACAAGCACTGATTTCAGGTGGATAAATACTTGATTCCCAGCCGAAATCACTTTGCCTTGCACAGTGCTTCTGCTTTGCCTTGTCAGTAATCGTGTGTGCCAGCTAACGGCGGGCTAGGCAGCCCCTTCTATGCAGGACGTGGCCACGTCAGTGCTGAGAAGGCGGTGGTACAGCGTCCTCCGCCCGGAAGGTGTAAATGTCCGTACCAGACGTCAGGTGAAGGGGTTTGCATTAGGTTTTCCTGTAGAAGAGGAGTAACGGTACTAGCCAGTAAAAGGACTTTCGAACTAGATTTTATTTCGGTTTGCTCTGCACAGAGAGAGGCACAAGTCTAGCTGGTCTCTGCAAGTGACGTTACCAACAACCTCCCATGCCAGCCGCGGTCACGCAGCAGAGCTGGTCCGTTGTCCGACCGGCCGCAGGGCCGGGGCAGCAGCTGGCAGCTCTGGGCGGCCGGGGAAGGTGCACCGCGGGCTGAGGCACCGTGCAGCAAACCGGCTTGCTTTCCTCTGCCAAAAAGTTGCCAGGGAGCTCCGGATTCGGGGCTCTTTATGCCCTGTGACACTCTGATGGACATTCTTATTTGCTGGAAGTGTCAAAAGCATGGCCAGATTCACCCACCCTGACCTCACTGGTTTATCCCTGTCACGAACGTTTCAGACCTTCGAAACCACCCTGGGCGGGTCAGCAGCTCTGACCTTCAGCTGGGCAGTGCCGCAGCCATAACCCCCTCCACACAGCCCCCCAGCAGGAGGGACCCCCACAAACCTCGTCTGCCACCGTCCAGGCCCTCCTGTCCCTTTGCCGCAGGTGTTGGCAAGTCGTGTAGCTCTGCCCGAGGCGGGGAGCCCATCGAAAGCTAATCCCACCACAACCCCGACCCGCCATC
>NW_010545332.1:4338-11939 GCF_000687285.1 Phaethon lepturus
CTGCCGGGTCTCCACGTCCTGCACCGCTGCCGCTTGCCGCAGGCTCGCGGGGAGAGACGACGCCATTTTGTTCTGTGCTCCTGCGGTGGCTAGTACTGGAACGGGTTCTCTTCAGCTGGAAGCGCATCGCCCTGGTATTGATAAAAAGTTGCAAAAGAAACTCATGGCGGGAAATCTTAGCTATGACACTAACGCAAATAATAACAATAAAATGAAACCTTCCACATATAGCCAAATGCCTGCTCTAAACAACAGCAATAAGGAAATATATATATTTATATACTTAGATATTTAGATACTTATACGGGTATAACGTATAGTTATGTGTGGGTGGGTGTGTCTGAGCCATATTTCAAATGTGAGGAGGGTGCTACTTAGCACTGGATCTATGGCAGGTCTAATGGCGATTCTCTTCCAAGTTTTCAACTTAAAACCTACTGTGATAACAGAAGGTGTTTTAAATTCCACAGTGTGATTGCATGACATATTCCTTGAAAACCTAATAAATCAATTTTAAAATATTTTATATAATTGGAAAACCTGCAGTTTAGAAACAAAAGTCCACTGTGTATACAGCATTTTCAATACATGTTCACGTTCTGCTTCACTTACTAATGGGCATGTGTGCAAACGCAAAGGCTTTCCCTAAATCAATGCTATATTGCACAGACCAATAGCCTGTACAGAACTGTTGCCAAGTATGTTACACGGAACTTTTCCAGTATTTCAATTTAATTATGCTATTTCTGTGTATATAAAATTAAATTTAGCAAATTCACCTCATGGCAATGTAGAAACCCTACAGTCAGTACTTTAGGGAATATTTGGTGTTAACGTCTTCAGTAAAAGAGTTTTAATTACATTCATCCCAGTGCTGGCAGATCTGGAGGTTATTCTCTCCACTTTTCCAAGGAAAGTATCATACCTGGCTATTTAAAAAAGAGAAAATACAGGCTATGCAGCACGCTCTATGAGTTAAGAAACTCAGGCTCTCGCAGGAAAAGAGGGAGAGCAAATTCACCAGTATGGATCCTGAACAGAAAACACACTGCTTGCAGCTTGCTCGCGTTCAGGGCTCAATCTTTGCACCTACTAAAAGAAAACAAACACTGACTTCAGTGCTGTAGTGGCAGACCCAGCTATCAAAGAGCTGAGATGGCTTTCTGATTTCATTTGTCATGGCATATGTCCTAGGGGAGGGTGGGGGGAACAAGTTATCAAATCATAATTAAAAATAAAGTTGTAGGTGTTTTAATGCATTCTCTCTGTGCATGTCAACTGTCAGGCCCAAAGCAGCTCTAGAATCAGTACAAATGAAACACTTCAGACTAAAATAACCATATATTAGGTTCCCTAACTGCTGCAACTGACAGGAGTACTAACTCTTACCTGTACAACTCCATTTCTTTTTAATATTTTATACAAATGGAAATCCTTTAGCATGAGAATGAAGACAACATCATGAAAACAGGAATAAGGTTGTCTATTAAGATGCAAAGATAAATGCAAACTGTTTGCTTCATTTTCTCTTCTTTGAGTTACAAATTTCTTGCTGTCATGAAAAACCTTTTCATCTTCCCTGAAATTCATCACTATGGCACTCAGTTGACAAATATATTCATCACAGCAGTGTATTTCCCAGAGATTCCTGTCTTTTGCCTCAAGCACTTTATTCCTTTAGATGATAAAAGTATTTATCTGAGAAGAGTTTACATATACATATCTGTGTGGCTGTAGGCTCACATACACCATCAAAGTATTCCAAAAAATCGTACTTCAAGAAAAAAAAGAGCTTTAAAGAGGGATATTCTTTACGGCAGAATCTTTATTACACTCTGGATGTACAGTGATCATCGTTCCACTATGTTTGGACAATGAAATGCTCTCTGCTGTAGCAATTAAGGAGCCTGTAAGTGTATCTTATGAACTTAAGAGTTTTATCTGAGGTTGTCAACGTGTGGCAATGCAGCTGCATGACTACATTCGTATGTGTAATAGCCATTTACATAAAATGGCAGCAGGCCATAAATTATTACTAGGTGAGAATAATAGTTGCTGCATTTTGGTTTATATTGCAGTCTTGAGGGGAACGAGAGCTGAGAAAGTTGACCATTACTGCAGCCACTACGGTGTTGGTAAAACAAGCTTCACCTTCACCTCCACCCTTCTTTACAGGACACACTGTCGCCATTTTCATGACACCTCCTGCTGCAGTATTGAAAGTGAAAGGGGAGCATGTGAAAACAGAATCCCAAATTGTCCTCCTCTGTGAGCTCATGTTGTGTTTCATGTAGCTGATTTTCAGAGGTCTCATTTCAACTGGAATCTGGCTATTTGAAAAAATGCCTTTTCCTTCACTCCCCAGTCCCGGTGACCGCTTAAGTGCTTTATAACCAAATATGTAAACTATACACTGGAATCACTTTGCCCACAATTGAAACCAAATCACTCTGAAAGCAAAAACACAACATACAGTCAATCGGACACCTCTAGCTCATCAGGAGAGGAAATTTATGTATGCAGAAATCCTCTTCTCTAAATGAGCAGCTGGCTGGGATATTAGAATTACATCATCCATTATCAGAAAGTTCAGATGTTCAGAAGCTTCTTGCTCAGAAGTCAGAACCTTTATTTTGCTTCTCACATGAAAATCAGCATTTCCACTTCAATACTGCCACTACTTCCACTTTTTATTCCATTTAATACTTTGCAAGAGCACCAGCGGAATGCATCTCTAACAAAATATCCCTGTGCAGCAGGTCACGTGAAACTTCCCAATAAGTTTTTTTATGGTGCATTAAGTTCTCGGCTAGCCCAGATGACTGACCAAAATTCATTCCATTTTGTGCTTCACTTTTGGGTGTTACTCTTTGAAGAGCTGGCCAAGCCTGAAAAAATAATTTGCAAGATCACATCCCACTGGAGTTTCCAGTTAGTCAATACTGGCCATTCTGAGGTACAATGAGCATGGCGAAAGGACATTTTGAGGAAATTCTTTATTTAGGTTAACAAAACAGAATATTTTGTTAAATAAAGAAAATATTAATATTCTCTTTTTTTATCTAAAGAAATGTATAACAAAATAGTCTATTCTATAAACGCTAATTCAAGTTGATGTGAGAATGTATAAGGGTGCTGATAATTCAGTGTTTTAAGGAGCCATCTTGGGATGTGAAAATACTAGAAAACATGTTAATTATGTCTTTTCTTTCTGTTTCCTTGTCTCAGTTAAGTTTAAAGGTACAGTTTGTTTCTTTA
Source organism: Phaethon lepturus (assembly GCF_000687285.1). NCBI lineage: Eukaryota > Metazoa > Chordata > Aves > Phaethontiformes > Phaethontidae > Phaethon > Phaethon lepturus. The sequence continues at coordinate 7,597 of NW_010545332.1, forward strand.
ATTTTTATTAGATTCATTTTGGGTTTACAGCTACTCAGAATTAATAGTCTTTTATGATCATGTTCCCAAAGGTGTACAACCTCTTGTCATTAATGTTTGGGCAGTTTTGAGACTTACTAAAAAAAGAAACCAGAAGAAGATTTGTGATAAAATTCTCTTCTGTGTAAAAGTCAGTCCAGGATCCTTTACACCTTTCTTATGCTTCTTTTAGACTCTGCTTTATCCTACTGAAGAAGATAAACTTAATTTTATGGGGAAAAACATTGCATGATATTTCAACCAGAAGAAATGGGAAGAGAACAAGATTTCTAATATCCAAGTTCAAGCCAAAATTACTGCCTTTGTAAAAGCCAACTTTGTATCCGTTGAATATGTTCTTTACCAGTAATATTGGAAATTAGGCAGCATAAGGACACACCAAACATCTTGCAAACACCCCACAACATTTTTCCCATCAAAAGGCAAGTGATGTAATTTTTTACCATTGTTGCCTCACTCTATACATTCTTAATTTTCTGTTTTCTCTCACTTCTACTTGAAGTAGAAGGCAGGCCCCTGCCGCATGTACAAAGGACGCTCATATTTGCCCTACCCTCCTCCAGATATTAAATCTGTTCTTTGAATAAGGAGGGCAAATGAGTTCTCTCTCTTCCTGTCTGCACCAAACAGAGACAAAATTGGTCAAATGAGAATCCATAAGCATAATGGTGCTTTAGAAATGCCAATCAATGATATTTGATTGATGATGCCATTATGATATTCAATGTGTTTCCATTACAATCAGTAACTATGAACAGGCAATGACTCAAAATGTAATCTCTGGGACAGAATTACAAACCTTGACTGTTTTAGATTTTGATGGATAAAATGTGTCACAGCATGTGTAAAAACCTTTATGATGATGCTCCCAGCATACCATTACAAAATGAGTGTGGTTTCCATTGGAAGACTAGCTCCTGAGTAATGCTGATTCAGGGTCATAAAGCTAAATGCATCCCTCTGCAGGAAATTATAACATTATATTGATTTCAGACACCTTGTATTCTGTGCAAAAATAAAATTAGCCCTGCTTTGATTTAGGAGTACGGGACAGTGTTTGGAGGAGGGCAGTGGCAATCAGCTCTCCTGGATTCTATTCCTAGCCATGCAGTGACTCACGCCATGACCTTGTGTAAGTCTGTTGACCTCTGTGCCTGTTTACCCATGTAGAAGAATTAAAAAAGAATAAACACCTACTTCGCTAGGGTTGAAACCCTTGGTTAGAAAGAGCTAAGTGTACAGCCATTCCTGGCAAACTAAATAAATCATGAGCATGTTTCAGATGAGTTCACAAAACATCTCCAGTATGAGGTTTCTATGGTTTCTTCAATTCGATCCTATTATGTATTTTAGTGCAGCACATACGGTCCTATCTTTAAAACACGGGGTAGTGTTACACGCTGTGGGATAAGTTACAGCGTGAAGACTTAACATTAACATTAATGGGAGCTGTGCCGTTAAAGCCCATTGCGCTCTGCCGAAAGTGTGCCCTCAGGAGAGCTGCGTTGCTAATCATTTACAAACCATCTGATTTAAAAGGTGGTATGGAAATTTCTAACTTCTGCAGATGTATATTCTGCACATTATCAGAAATGGCTTTCAAGTATGTGTGTATGTCAATACTCACAGATATCTGTGAAACATTCTGTTAATGTTTCTGAGGGATGCCTGGGCAGTTACCTACCCTGTAACAGTATTTAAAAATAGCATAGGTGAAGTTACCTTGAAATACATGGCAATAAATGAACAAGTGCTCATTTCCTTACAGCACTACTACATTTAACTTTTGAGGTTTCATTTCTCTCATTTCAATTGCTCTGCAAATACTGTATTGTGTGGGACACTAGCAAATCAGATAATATTGTTGGTGATATTATCATTTTTTTGTTCCAGTTGTAATAACCATTTGGACTGTTTTACACAGAATAATAGGACAACCGTTTATATTGTGACTTGAGAAAAAGTATCCATGTACAGCTGATCGGTATGAGGGAGATACCAATGCTCAGAAAATCCCCCACTTCTGTGTCTACTCACCTTTATATATGTAAGCCATCTCAACAACCACGCACGCTTAAACTGAAACAGACAGGTATCTCTACGATCAGTACTGTAACTTCCATGTTTTACTGCTTAAACTTTTTAATGCTATATTATCTTATTACTCACAGAAAAAAAAGCAAAGATCTGGGGTCAGAGTTCAGTCGGTTGATGACATATTTAAGTACATGTGGTAAAACCAACAGGCCTGGTCCCTAGCTATAGCCTGAGTATTGGAGTAAGGAGCTGGGGAATCAATAAAATAAAGATGCACCTTCTCCTACTGAAACAGTGCCTGGCTCCAAGCTGCATGAGGTGCTACTGATTCCAGGTGACGCATTTTTATATATGAAGTCTTGTCTACATACAGAAATTACCCTAAATAACGGGAGAACGGAAAGTAGATGTTTTTCTGAAAAGCTCCATGAACTGATAAGCTTCACAGAAGGAAGCAAAACTTTATCAGCTCCCAGACATTCTTTTCACTTTAAAAAGGAGCAGTCTAATTTGGGGACAGACAAATGCAATGTTTCCTGATGTAATTTTCTCCTACACTGACTGCATTGATAAAATTATCTCTAATTTCCACAACCATCAGTCTCTTTACCATGTTGTTATCCCAATCCTCAACCATTTTGCAGAGTGTCAAAATCTACCTGTTTCGTATTTGCATACAATACACTTTTATTCACAAACCAAAAAAACCCACACAGGTACAATGCACAAGTACTAAAATAGGGGTCTATTTGAAATTAACTAAAACATTTACTTACCATAATCAGCACTTCTGGACATACCTAGATGTCAACAAAATTGATTTAGAAAGTGTGACAATTTTGAAGTTTTTTCCTTTGCCTGGTAAAATAGGATTGCAATCTTAACTGGTTAAAATAAAATAACATAAACAAGCACACCCCATCAGGCTACTAATATTCAAAGATAACAAAAGATCTGCCTCAGCTAGGACCTATAGAAAACCCTTCTATTCTTCTTATGTTGCCAGTCATCCAGAGAATATGTTCACATGCCAGGCTCCTACTGGAATCAACAAGAAGTGTATGAGCAGGGACAAAAACACACAAACAATTGTTCACACAGAATACATTTAGTTGCTTTCTTAAGGTAACACTAAAGTCTAGACTAGATTTAACTACATGTGGAGTGTTAAGGATAAGTCACAATCAAGTTTGAAGCTACAGGAAAGTCAAGAAACTTGAAACATTCTTATCAGTGTTGTATGTAGCAGTATGCAATTCCAAAAAACTCAGTCTCTTCAGTCTGTTGTTTTTTTTTTTTTTAAGGTGGAAATCACATTTCAGGAGAAAATAACCCTTCCAAAGCCTAGTTACCATACTGGGCTGGCTGGCTGTAGTGTTATTTTACAGAAGAGCAATACTTCATCTAATTTCAGTGTTCTGTATGCTGCTTTTTGTTCCTTTCAAAAGAGGTTTTTAAAGTCCTATCTATGAAAGTGTTCTTTGTGTTTGATAGACAGAGGCCTACCACCAAGACTGTAAATTACCTCTCAACGTACAGTATGAGAATTATGCAGGTGACATCTTTACTGATTCTCAGCCAAAAAAAAGATTAACATTTAACACACAGTGAAATAAACTTTCTCTTTTTAGAATAGACTACCTTCTGTATTCTCTTTGCATATGGCCACTCCACCTCACCATTTGGTAATTCGTCAGTGTCTCTTTGTGCCTTTATTCGGCCTGTCCCTGCTACCCAGCCCGATGTCAGTTCCACTGCTGCTTCTCCTGCCTCCCGTGCCAACGAACACCCGGAGGCAGGGTGTGCGATGGCACCTCTGCCGAGAGACACGAGGGGAGTACAGTGCACCTCCACACCCACACCAGCACCCACGTTGGGCCTGGATGACCCCCGGGGTGTAACACATCCCCCCGTTAGCAGAGCTGCAAGCAGAGGTGACCATAATTCTGCAACACGTTTCTGACATAAATAGGTGGGAGCGGGGTGACGCTTTCTCCGCTCGGCAGCGAAGGGGCTCACACCAGCTCTGGGGTGGTGGGTAAGCTGCATTCCCAGGGGGCCGCGGGCAGGTGCCGGACCCTTCTCCCGGGAGGTCAAGGGGCTGAGTACTGCCTGGCCGAGGGGTACCGGAGGACTCCGGCCCCGGGCCAAGCTGAGCCGACTGCCACCGTCCCAGGGCTTTTCTCGCCAAGGTCGCCGAGGCCAGGCCTGAGAAAAACCACGGCGATTCCTAAGGAAACTGCCGCTCCCCCACCCCTCACCATGCA
>NW_010545333.1:0-305 GCF_000687285.1 Phaethon lepturus
TGAATCCAGCATCTTTTCTCAGTGGTGAAGTCACCGAACCAGTAGTCCATGACTGGAGACAATGGAAGTGGTTTACTCCAGTTGACCTGACTTAAAGGAAGAACCGCTGGAGGACGCCGAAGATAATCTGTTCACTGATGGAAGCAGTTTTGTGAGACAAGGACTTTGTAAGGCCAGTTACACAGTAACCACTACTTGTAAGGTAATTGAAGCTAACCCTCTACCTGCAGGAACATCGGCTCAAAAGGCGGAAATTATTGCCTTAATCCGAGCACTGGAAATTTCAAAAGGAAAGAGGGTCACAT
>NW_010545333.1:322-740 GCF_000687285.1 Phaethon lepturus
CAAATATGCCTTTGGAGTGGTACATGCTCATGGAGCTATTTGGAAAGAAAGAGGGCTGCTGACTGCTCAAGGAAAGCAAGTGAAACATGCTAAAGAGATCTTACAATTGCTGAATGCTGTGCAACTACCAAAGAAAGTTGCAGTTATGCATTGTAGGGGACACCAAAAGGGCAACACTGATCCAGAGGTTGGAAACAAATTGGCTGATTATGAGGTTAAGGTGGCAGTGGAATGGACAGAAATTGTAAAAACTTTTTCTTTGATCCCAGATGGTAAATTCAGTATAATAGAAAATGAGAACTTAGAATATTCTAAAGAAGATAAAGTTACGATAAATGATCTAGGAGGGAGGAAAGACCAACGAACAGGAATGTATTCAATGCCAGCTGGTAGAATAATAGTGCCTTATAACATATTA
>NW_010545334.1:0-6370 GCF_000687285.1 Phaethon lepturus
AGGGCGCGATCTGGCACGTCAGGTTAATTAGACGGCATCATTTTCAGCATAATTGCGCAGAACAGGTCAGTAGATAATTAGTGACTTTTGGCCGCGTCTGACAGCTGCGGGCGGATGTTGGGGGCGGGGGAGGGACGGTTTTTAAATCACACCGGGAGCTCGGGGATGGGCTCCACCACCACCTCTCCTTGGCCCCTAGGTGGGTGTTTCCTGCCCTCCCTGGCTCCGGGATTAAAACCTGAACCATTTCACACGCTTTTCTCTTTTCACATATATATGTTTATGTCATCCTCACATATTTTTTTTCCTCCATAAGGCATCTGACACAGATACTGACCCAGAATCTGGTAAGATAGCCTGGAAAGACTGGGCCTTTGTCACTCTGAGTGGCCCTGAAGACGCCCGTGCTCCAGAGCACGTTGGTAAGCGCACCAGGACCCTTTTTCTGCTCAGACGTGCCCTCAGCAGCCTGCACCCCAGTGCAAGACCCCAGGCTGGCGTGTCCCCTCGACCCTGCGCTCCACTCCGGAGCCGTGGCACGCCAGTTTATGGATGCAGAGCTACGAAGGGCGAGGGCAAAGCCAGCCGGCATGAGAAAACTATGTCACACGTGCCTCTGTATAAAGGCATGCACACAGGTATTTATGGCGTACCTCAGGCAGGGTGCCTTCCCACCCTGCCTCTCCTCACCCCCGCGCAGTTATACCAGTCGGCCTGGCTCCCCGGAGGCACTGCGCCTCTCACCCCGCTGCAAACCTGCGCCTCTGTCCTGCTAATGACACAGCAGCTGAGCTGCCACGGGGACAACGTGACTCCAGAAGCTGCAGCCTGGAAAAAAAAAAAAAAAGAAACCAACCAAACAGCCCTAAATGTGCACAATCAAGTGATGAGTGTTTGTATTTCTGATGCTTTGAGGCCAGCTCACAACCCTCCCTCCACATAATATTCAGGATGTTTGGGAAGGGGTATTTTTCTTTTAATAGGATGGCGTAGTCACAAAGCTTTAAAGAAATAGATGAGTGAATCGTCTGTGGTAATAGCAACATTCTACGAACGGGGCACAGTGACGAAGTTCAAGTCTATTTTTAAGCCTGCCTGGCAGCATGTAGGTACAGACAAGAGACCGTGACCCTTTCTGCTGTTCTGAAGCTATGGACATGGCTGATGTCTCTGTCCCAGTTCAACGTCAGAGTTGTTTTTGTTCCCTAACGAATACTATGGGAAGACAGAGAAGCCTCAAGCTGTTTTGAAGATTGTGCAACGATGCTTGGGAGCCTACCTGCTTTTGCTTGAGTGCTTTCCTCGCTCACATTTCACAGGATGCGACAGGAAGGGAAATACAACCGAATCGGACGGCCCTGGTAATTGGACTCGAATCGTTCGTATGCCCCGGGGATGAGGTGGGTGCTTCTCAGATAAGCAATCTGATCAGCTTTGCACTTGTGTCCCATCTGGAAACAGGTTTTTGCTGAAGTACACCACCACCTGAGAAGCAAGCTTTGGGGTTTTTTTTGAAGATAATTGTATCAACGAAATCAGGGAGTGTGAATTTGCCTGAGGTAATAAGATCTCTTTATTTTTATTCATAGTTAATTCGTTCAGCCAAGGCGATTTCACGCCAGAATGCAGTCTCCAAACAAGAAGGACGATTGCGCTGCCTGTGCTGCGCATATGCATGGAGCCTGCCCGGCAGATCGACTGCTTCGACAAAGAGCCATGAGCCACTCCAGACACATGGGCAAGATAAGGAAAAGGCTGGAGGATATCAAGAACCAGTCCCCGAAGTTCACAAAAACGGATTTCAGCCACAACGAAAGCATAAGGTTGGCCACCGACGCCTTCCTGGATGGTGGGACAGACTCTTACCTCGAAACTTTAAGCAAAGAGGGGGAGGTGGATTTCCTCTCCTCAGTGGAAGCTCAGTACATCAAGGATAATGCCAGGGAGTCCTATTATGCGCAGGATTCCCTGGCCACCGATGGGGCAGCTGCACCAAAGCAGAACGATGCTGGGTCGCTCCCTTCAGGGACCTACTTCCCCACCATTTCTGACAGCAGTGAGCCAGCTCTGCTGCACACATGGATTACAGCGGAGAAGCCCTATTTAAAGGAAAAATCCACCGCCACTGTGTATTTCCAAACAGAGAAGAACAGCAACATTAGAGACATCATACGCCGGTACATCAACAAGACCACTCAGGTACGGGGAGAGAATTGCTGTTCCCTCTGCACTTGGTTGTCTTCCTGCTCTTAAAAAGATCATGTAAACGTGGTGTTTGATCTGAGCCAGCCTTGTGCATTGCAGTGTAGCTTTGCTCTAGAAAGTGGCAGTAAAGAGCTAGTTGTTGAACACAGTGCTTTGCTTTTTTTGTACTCACACCAACACTTTTTTATGTTAATGACTTACTTTAAAAAAACAACATTCCTTCTTCTTTTAAACGCCCATTAACCCAACAGAGCAAATGTGACATAGAAAGGGCAGCTAGGCTCTGTGCCTTCTCGTGCATCACCAGCAGGATGGTTTGCCCCGTTTCAGACTATTTCACCAGTAATAAGAATTGAGCTAAGCAAGCTCTGAGCCATTTGCAATTGTTTTAGGGGGTCCATGGGAGATGGGGGTGAAGGGGAGCCTGGAGAAGGGCGTGTGTGTCTGTCTGGTGTGCCAGCAGCTGTCCCCAGAGGAGGAAATTATTCAGGAAAAAAAGACCCTAATACATTGTCAGTGTCACTGGAAATGCCACGTGGGCTCCATACGGAGACTCTGCAGCGTAACCTGGCGCGTGGAAAAGGTGCAGATGATGCCCCTGACAATAGACAAAGTGCACGGGGGGCCACAGAGAGGTGCCAGCCGCAAGCCAGGCTGCCCACGCACTGGGAAACCAGAAGCTGAGCAGCTGGAGGGTGACAAAAAGCCTCTGTCATGTGTGTTCTGGCAGTTCTCCTGTTTTCCTGGAAAAAATATTTGACATTTCAGGGCTGTGTTTCCCATCAGCCAGGAGTTTTCCCCTTGTATGAACTCGAGATGCCACTAGCAGTTTCACAGGGGAATGGTCAGGAGCAAAACCAGGCTGTAGTGCCTGCTGTCCAGCACAGGCTGCGGAACCTGCTGGAGTTACAGGCTTTTGCTTTGTTATTCTCCTGCAAGGGCAAGTTGCTGGGTCTGATAATGCTGAGTGTAATGGCAGGGGAGAAGAATCCCCACTGGCAACTGCCTTGTCAAAGGCTACAAGGACTCAGCACCTCAGGGGAATTATAGATTAGTCATTTTAAGTTGGCAGCATCAGAAAGATACAGTAACAGAAGAAATGCCTCTGCAATAATAAAATAAGCACCTGGTAAGTATCAACCCAGGCCAATTTTCTGTCCCAAAAGGAGAAAATTTGTAGGGGAAAAAATTGGGAATGTAATATAAATCCATGGTTCATATGTCCTTCTTAACCATCTAATTTACATTACAAGAGGGTGCTGGAGCAACACTTACAGTATAAATTTGGCAACTGCTTTTTGAGTAAAGTTTTTCAATGGCAGCATTTATTAGTATCTGATAAGGGTCCATCATGGATAGCCTAATACTTGATATTTCCATTAATGACTTAAACAACAGAAATAAAGGCTGTGTTTGTGGATGACATCGAACTGCAAAGGAGTGGCGAGCAGTACTACAATCTTAACACATTTGTGGAATAGGCATGAATCATGAATGAAATTTGGAGAAAAGAAGCGAGAAGTACTGCAAGTAAGAGAGGGAAGTCAGGGGCAGAAAGACAAATTGGGAACAGCTGTTGAAAAAGCAGTAATAGAGAGAGTGGTCTGGAGCTCCAGTGAGGCTGGATGCGGTATCGTGCCATTCAAAAAGACAAGGTGAGTTTACAGCAAGTGTGGATGTGAGAAATTGGACTAATTGTGCCACTTACCTTGTTTTAGCACCTCCTACCTACTTTGGCAGCAGGAGGAAGGTGTGGGATCCTCACTGCTCTGCAGATAATTTGGCTTGCCTGAACAGGATGCTGGCCGCACAGGATGTGCTTGGTCTTGTAGGATTTCCTTGTGCGGGTGAAGGGAATAGGCTTGCTGGCAGGTGTGGGCACAGGCTTTGGAGTAAGATTCAGTGCAGGTTGGAAGCAATTAGTAATTTGCAGAGATACTGTAAAGTTTGTTTTGATTGAAGATGATATCCTGCGAGTGCAATTATCAAGGGTTCCCTTTCTAGTCAATGGAAAAATAGGCACCTTCTGAAGTCAGGTACTAGCTGGGCAGAATTTCCCTGCGGAGATGACCCTTTCCATGGACAATAGTAGATGTCAGTGAAGACCAGCACCTTCATGAGGCCATGTCCAATGCTGAGCTAGAGTATGGAAGTGGTTTTATATCACATGTACAGTTCCCTCAATCCATGCTGGCTGGAGGCTGTGAATTTAAATAGCTATTGGGGCTTTTATGCCCAGTCCTGAGACTTTTACACACCTGTAAGTTGTAATGCTTATGTTACACACCTCTACCAGTGTCATGCCAGTTGTGAATTGAGAAGCATGGATGTATGGTTAAATTGAAACAGTTTATAAGTCATTATTAAAAAAAGAAAAGATGGAGCTGCTGCCGTCTGCTGCCCCACCACCAATGACAGAGCGAGGATTTAAAGCAAGGACCGTTCCAGGCGTAAGTCGTAACAGAGAAAGCATCATCCAGTGATTCTTGCTAAATGCACGTGACTTACAAAAGCTAGTCAGCCAGTTGGCAAGGGCTACGGTCTCTTGTTTTAGCTACATCCTTATTATTCTCCGATTAGTGCTTCAATATATCTCCTAGTGGTGAAATCTCACCTACAAATTCATGGGTCATCTTGTGTTTTATGATTAAAAGAGCTTAACTGAAATGCATATGTTGCGTGTTATATTGGCTTTATATGAGCAATAAAACAATGAAGCAACTTGTCTCATCGATTTACCGATTCAGGCACTTAGGGAGAAAACCAGAAGAAATATCCACATATATCTCCTAAGATTTGTGTTTGCTGGATTTTTTTTAAAACAAATAAACTACGTTTCAGTGGCCTCACAGGCAACCTTAAGTTATGTAAATTGACTCTGCCAATGCCTCTGCTTCTTTCCTCTAGGTGCTAGCTATCGTGATGGATGTGTTCACAGATACTGAGATTCTTTGTGACCTCCTGGAGGCAGCTAACAAGCGCATGGTGTTTGTCTACCTGTTGCTCGATCATGGCAATATAAACCTCTTCTCGGAGATGTGCGACAAGTTGCAAATTGCTGAGGACCTCTTCAAGGTACTGTGGCTCGCTGAAGCTCTTGGGCTCAGCTTCGTCTGCCTAACTTAAGGCACTCTGAGCTAGAAGCATGGTTATGCTAGGGTCAGTCCACCTGCAATCAAAAGGGAACAAGAGATTTCCAGAGGTAGCATTAGTGCTTCTAAGTCCCCTCTTGAAGAGGCCTAAATTTTTCCATGAATTTTTTGGGAAGTTGAGGCATTTCCACTGGGTCCTTAGATGAAACTAATCTGGGCTCTGAAGTCTTAAAACAGAGCTTAAGTTCCCTAGTAGAGGTGTGTAACATAAGCATTACCACTGCTTCTTTTTAATAGCTACAGCAGCTGTGGTCTGGCAGCCATGGGTGGCAGGCACACAAAACTCTTTTGCGTGACAATACCTTGGTTGCACTAGGTGGTTTCTGATAAAAACGTGTTGTTAAAGCTCTGTTTTCACATTTAGCTGGCTGTTAGCTTAGTCCACCTTCATCTTCACCACAGGGCACTGACCTTGAAAATAACCTTCTCGAGTCCATTTCAGTTGTTGCTTGGGATGCTGTAGGGCACCTGTGGCATCTTCATGGGGATGGCTGACACCGCAGAGGCAGCGGCCCTCTGGAACGGCAGCTGGAGGGCAAGCAAGAGACCTGAGGGCATCTTACGTGCACAAGACACCTGTGTTCAACAGCTAAATTCCACCCCAAACATATAAAGAAACTGAAATTAATAAAACACGCTCATAACAGCGTTCGCATGTCTGTAAATCCCCACTCCTTAAGAAGAGCAAGCCTGTGCTATTTATTTTAGGTATGCTGCTACAATACACAGGCTTTGACAATGTGTGAGCCAAATCCTTGGTGCTACTCATTTACTCAGGCTTTGATTCTGCAAAGCGTGTGTACGCAGAGCAGAGTCGGGTCTGGGTGTCTGTCCTGCCTTAAACGCACTTGGCTCGGGTACCAGAGCAGCGCAGAGCATCGCGTGGGCCAAACTGACCTGCTCCTCCACTCGCACGTGTACTTGCGTCTGCTCCTGCAAGACGGCATTCGTCTGGGCTGCGCTAGAAGAGCAGCATGTACGTTCTGGCAGGCCCAGGTGGATTGGAAGAGGCG
>NW_010545334.1:6401-12048 GCF_000687285.1 Phaethon lepturus
TAGCCAACGTAAAACAAGGGAGCTTACGGCTACAGCAGGTTGTTGCTGGGATGTCAGCAGGAGTCACAGACGGCTCTTGGCTCTGGACACATCTTGTACTCCTTTCGGTTATTGTTACACAGCATAGCTCCATCTTGTGTGAATTTCCATGCAGGTTTATATCCCCATTGAAAAAGTAACCCTGTGGCAGGTGAGAGAGCTTGGTTAGGCTTCCTCTAGCCTCAAACCTTCAAATATAACATTAGAGAGTACATGAAGAAATCGTAACAGACACTGTGCAAGTGAAAAGCTAAAGGTAGTGGGGGAAAGGTTCCTCTCCTTCTGATTTTTAATTTTAAAAGCAAGGAATTCACTCTGTTCTTTTTTCTTTTTTTTTTCTTTACAGAATATTTCAGTCCGCAGTGTTACTGGAGAAGTTTATTGTGCAAAATCAGGCAAGAAATTTTCAGGCCAAATACAAGAAAAATTTCTTATCTCTGACTGGAGATATGTGCTCTCTGGATCTTACAGGTGAGCTAAGCCATTGCGGTTCATGTCTAGGTGCTCCTTTATGATTTTAATATTATTTCACAAAAAAGTGCCATAGAAATTTTTCTACTGGTGAGAAGCTTTTTTGAACAAAAACACCTCATGTTTTCAAATATATGCCATTTTTCAATGATCTGTTTAACTTGCTTTAAAGCTGATGTTCTTTATGGAGCATGGTATTTAATTTAAGTGTTCATAAACTAATGTAAACAACTTCGCCGGTACAGCCCTGGAGCAGAACTAGAAATGTGTATAGCTTAATATTATGCTTTCCTCATTGTTTGGGTCCTCAGATGCTGTGATCATGAGACATGATACATTTCCATCTCCCTCGGGATGCCTTAATGTAGCATATGTCACTCAGCTTATCTGAGGATTTGTTCTCCATATGACAAGTTCAGTGATTAAAGGGAAAACAGAAACACTTCAGAGACCTACTGTTTTTTCTGGTGTTTCATTAACGGGTAGGCAGTATGTATCTACGCAACTGTTGTACCTTCCCCTTTTTTTTTTTCCTTTTTTTTTTTTTGTGAGCTGAGTCTGTAACTCTCCACTTTTGTGCTCCTATAATTATTTCAGATAGAGGATGTAGCATCTCAACAACTGGGTTTGTAATTAAGATCCAAGATCCTCCAGTCAGGGAATTTCAGGAGACTCTGAGCTTGCATCAAATAAATAAAGTTCCTAAGCCTCATGGCTATGTAAATAAGCTCCACAAATGACCAAGTGTATCTTAGAAATCCAGATGCAAAAATACAAAAGATTATTATTTAATTAAAAGGATGAGATTGTTTTTCTTAATCCCAGTTTATGATTAGGAAGCTTAAATGCCTCTAGTCCGATAAAACTGTGCCACCAGGAAGATTACATGGTTTAACCCCAGCCAGCAGCCGAGCACCACATAGCCATTCGCTCGCTCCCCCCGGTGGGATGGGGGAGAGAATCAGAAGAGTAAAAGTAAGAAAACTCGTGGGTTGAGATAAAGACAGTTTAATAGGTAAAGCAAAAGCTGTGCATGCAAGCAAAGGAAAACAGGGAATTCATTCAGTAGTTCCCATGGGCAGGCAGGTGTTCAGCCATCTCCAGGGAAGCAGGGCTCCATCACGCGTAATGGTTACTTGAGAAGACAAACACTATAACCCCAAATGTCCCCCCCTTCCTTCTTCTTCCTTGCAGCTTTATATACTGAGCATGACGTCGTATGGTATGGAATATCCCTTTGGTCAGTTGGGGTCAGCTGTGACGGCTGTGTCCCCTTCCAGCTTCTTGTGCACCCCCAGCCTCCTCGCTGGGGGGGTGGGGTGAGGAGCAGAAAAGGCCTTGACCCCCTTATTCAGGCTGCAAGAGTTCAGCTGTCCACAGGGATGGGAATCCAGTTTTCATTCAGTTTCCAAATGAACCATCAGACAAAAATGAGTGAACACTCAGTGTGTTTTTTTCATTGGCTGTTCTTTTAGGGTTTTTTAATCCCTCACCAAAGCTGTGTAGAAATGCAACAGCAGATTTACATAGAGAGTAGACATGAAGGATGTGTGGGAGAAGAGGGATAGAACAAGATCTATTTTCTTTAGCCAAGAAGCTTCCTTTTGGCTATTCTTTTCAATCCTAAAAAAAAAAGAAAAACCCTCAAAGTCCTGTGTAGAGTCACTTCTGTCATTCTCTACTGTTGTTGCAATATCTTCTAATCTCAAGAGTCTTGTCAAACTACATAACCCCCTATCCAGCAAGCAAGCAGAGAGGGTGATGAGGAACAAATCTATACACTATTTAACTTCAACATGCTCAGCACTGGTTTGCAGATTCACATGGGTTATAGCTGGCTGTCAGTACATGGCATTTCTGTAGGCTTTCTAGTTCTCTCTTTATTAATCTGAAACTTTTCTGTTATCCCTAAACCTTATCCACCACCTCTGCAGGTACAAAGAAGAAGGATGTTGATTAAAACAGGCTCAAACTCTTCTGCAATGTGTTTGTTGGAAATCAGATTGGAATAGATCTTAAAACTAATACAAAAGACCTTAAAACTAATACAACAGCAAATTTCACCAAAGTGCTGTGCTCTGCCTGACTTTGTAATAGCGGCTGGGGGAACAGGCTGGGGAAATAAAATAACCCTTCAGGACATACTGCTCTAAAAGGGACCTTGGCTTACTGCTTCTAGCCAAAGCGTTTGGGGACAAAATATCTGAGATCTAACACCGGGGTGTTTTGCCGAGAGCATCAGTTCAGGTGGGGCAGGTTTCTCATACAGAGATTATCCCACCAGCAGGCAACACTAACATGTAAGTTAATTCAAACCTGAGCTCAGCTGAAAAACCCAGTCTTTCCATTTCGGATTAAATGCATGTAATGCTGCATGTTACTGTAGCACTGTAAGCGCGAGGCATGAGGGCATCCCTTATGAACTGCAGATGTAGTAATGCAGAGGGTACACTCAGAAAAAAAACCAAGTCCAGTGCAAATGAAGGTTGAATAGGAGAGGTGGGGTTTGACTCAGACAATCATAAATGAGAAGATCTGAAACAGGACATAGGTTTTGTGACAAAGCCCTGGAAAGACGGCTGAGAAGCACCTATTAATGACTGGATTTGTGATACAGCTTTGGCCCCAAGCTGGGCAGTATTTCTTTGTCCTTTCTCTTCTTTCTGATGTGCTTCACTCAAAAAGGTCTGGTAAAAAAATGATCCTTCTGGGCAGATAGTGACAATAACAGACTTCTCTGAGCCTTTCCTAAAAGAGCACTCAGAATTGTAAACTAAGGAGCAAAACAGGGCCTAAAACCTAAACAATTAATTTCCGCTTAGAAGGAAGCCAATGAAAACCTGTTAAGTCTTTATGTCAAGTTCTGCTTTGTTCTTCAGCAAAGTGCACTGAATGTAAATTGCTGTGACTCACTACCTGAAGTCCAAAATCACTCAGGTCTCACCTTGTTACTTCACAGCTGACCCATTTGCCATCAGTCCATGGAGGATCTTCGGGCTGTTAATTGAATCCAACATTCTCTGCTTACAAGGGTTACAGATAAGATTGATGAGCCACAAATGAGTATCTGTCTGTCAGGTACTCCAGGAAGTTACATGTGGGAGTAAATTATCAAAATTAGATGCAACACTTTTTTCCTCTGATTTTGTTATTTTTTTTAAAGCCATTTATAAGTGTTATTGATTTTTATTTCTCTCTTAAATTTTCTTTTATAAACTAGATATCTCTCTAGCACATGAAGTATAAACCTGCCACCCCACACCTCAGCCCTTTCATGAGTCTGTAACTTTCAGCGTAGATATCCCAGACTAATTGTATGTGTTTTTGTATTTGTTTCTGGTTTATTACCTCCTTAAAGGTTAGACAAGGATATGCAGAGGTTTAGAGAGTGCTTCTTTCTTAGTGAATAAAGGCAATGTTGAGCTAGCACAGCAGATGTTACCCACACAGTGAGGGGTGAGCTTGCTGTGCTGTTTACCTTGGCTCCCAAGTATTTTAGAATGATTTGAACAAAGTGGATGAGAAGTACCTGTATTCTAGTAACTTAGTGTATATTTTCATACCCAATCATAAAACTTACAGTATATTTTGTAGGGTTGCCCAGTGGCATTCATTTCTTCACTCTTCCCCTTGCTCCTGAAGCAACAGCATAAAACCACGGTATGCTCCAAACCCACCCCTGCTTAAGAATGCTCTGAACGGGCAGATGTAAATCATCTATCTTTATTCCCTTAGCCTTGGCTCGGGCTGTCAGTCCCACTGAGTTTCACAGGAGTTTTGTCAAAACATGACAAGAACAAGATTTAAAGTGCACACACCTACAGCCAAATCTGGCTCTCAGCAATCCTTGTGCAAATCCAGTGTAGCTGATAGAGTCACGCAGGAATAACTGGGGCAGAGTTTTGCCAACACAGGATAACCTCAGGTTCGAATCCAACACTGCTCTGTATCCTCTGCTGCACAGCTTGAGCTCGGTCCGCTCAGGGACTAATTACATTTCATTCTCTCAAGTACACTCATTTTATTGATGCTGCTGCTGCTCAGACAAGGCAGCCTGCACAGCACAATCAAGCTGCCTTGTGGTTTTGTAAAAGAGCACATATTTATGTTTGCCGAGTGGATTAGGGAACCACATAAAAGAAAAATCATGTAAAAGCTATGGGCTATCCTAAGGTCTCTGGACTACCAGAGTGAAAACTATTGCGGTGTTTCTCCCTTACTTTATAGTAAGGTAGTAGGGTTTTTTTTTGGAAAGGCTGTAGGAAATATTTGTAATTTCATTTTCCCTGTAGTGAGGAAAATAAGCATTTGTCAGGTGTGGCGGTTTGTTTTGTGCGAGTGGGATGTGACAGGGAGGCTGGGTTTTTATGTGTTTCTCTTGACCAATGCAGAAAAAGTATGGCAAAATGAAAACAAAGGATGGTTATTTTTCGCTAGTCTTTAATGTCAGTTTTGAGTGGGCGAGAGTTACCAACTGGCACAGCATCCTGCAGGGCACGTACAATTCATGTGTGTGCAGACAAGACGTGGTAAGACCTTAACTTAAGCATTGTGTGTGGAAGAGAGGTACCCAAAATTTAGGCGTCTAAATGCCTTTCCATGGAACAGACACCCAAACCTTGGGCATTATATCTGACATGTAGTCCTGCAGTGGATCTGGATCACCACTCCCTTTAGGAGGTTGTATAACTTTACAAGGTTTCTTGAAGGTTTTAGAGGCAGCTGCAATAACAAAGCTTAATACAAGTCAAAGAGCACTGATGTGAACTGACCTGAAATTCAACTGCGACACCATCTTCATCCTGTGTTTAGACAAGAAGCTTCAGTAGTAAAACACATTTGCCTTTCACACCACCCCTGCGGGGATCTCCAGTTCCTAATGGCTGACGTTAACACTAACCCTTACCTTGTCTGTCCTTCCAGCTTCACCTGGTTATGCGGCCAGGTTCACCGCAACCTCCTCTCCAAGTTCACAGGTCAAGTTGTGGAGCTGTTTGATGAAGAGTTCCGACACCTTTACGCGCTGTCCAAGCCAGTGAGGGGACCGAAGTCTCCACCACGCACCATGCCCTTCCTGTTCAGCAAGAGCTGGGCCCCCCAGCGCAGCCTCCCTGACAGCAACGAGGGAAGCACTAAC
>NW_010545334.1:12059-20357 GCF_000687285.1 Phaethon lepturus
GCCTCTCAGCTGGCAGCACCCACCAGACCAAGCAAATGCCAAGAACTCTCATATTTAGCAGCAACTTCAACCCCCAGTCACCTCTCCATAGAGTTAATTCCTTCCACAGCTATGTCTCATTCACACCCCCACCACCACAGAAGGCCATCCAGGCTAACTACTATCAGCCGCACTATGTGGCCGATAACACCACAGTTCTGTATAACAACATGAACGTTTACAGACCTGTAAGACTTAGACAAGAGGAACCAAACAGGACAGGGTTAAGCTCACCCTGGAGATGCCTCCACAAAGCTAACCTGTTTGCATAATAACCACCTTGTTTTGAATTGCAAGTAAACGTAGTGACGACCTGTTTAGCAATCGCTTGTGTACTGATGAATACAGAAATTCTGTATTATACAAAATGAAGATGATTTCAAGCCTCTTGTTTTGTTTTGCTGCTTATGGATGCTTCGTTTCCCTAATTAAAAAGCCAAGCCTGCTAACATGTAAACCTTGGGTGCATCACAAACCCAGGAAGAAGACATCTAAATAATGCTGCTCACAGCGCAACACTGGTGCTGCCTATCACCTCTCCTCAGTAGCATATTTGTGTAGCAGTAGATTTAGGTGGTTAACTGTTTTTCATATGGCTAGGCACCTGAAAGTGGGGTAAGTCACAGTTTATTACTACGCATTTTATGCACTTTCATAAGGAGACTGAAGGCTGCTATTTACGTGTCAAACCAAGGCGACGCTGGCAGCAGCAGTCTACCTTCATGATGTCAATGCACCTGAATCTTGATTTAGGAGGACTCCTTTAGGGCTGATGGGGAAGGACAGTTCCTGCCACCATGCTGTCTCCGAGCTGACTGCTTGAAGCACACAGCAAGGAGGTCTGTTCTCTGGGTTTCTAGGAAGGGGCCTTCTAACCATGACATGGACCGAGACCAACAATTAGGGTTACAGAGGACATCTTGCAGCCACCGTATGCTCATTTCCACTCATTAGCAACATGGGTGCGTTCCAGCACACTTTGTTACAAACCTCCAATCCCACCAGCTCAGAGCAATTTTCCTCATTGCAGAGCAGCTGTGTAGATTCAAACTGGAAAATGAAGCTGAGTAAAGAAGCAGAGTCCTACTAGTAATACACCAGGACTGAGTTCCAATTCATTTAATAGCACATGGATCTTAGAAATCATCTAAGTGGTCATTTGATTGAACATTAAGTTAGAGATAATGATGCTTTATTTCATAGTTCTTGAAGGATTCTAATTTTTAAAGAGAAACTGTGTGTCTGTAGTGCCCACTGAATATAGAGGGAGTTACAGAAGTTCAGCAGCTTGAACCAAAAGCAGAAAAACTTTCTGCCAAATAATCCATGAAAATTATGGATACTTCGGTAAGTGAAAGGCAAAAAATACTAAGAAAATTAATGAAACAGAGGATTTCCATACAAATCCCAAAGTTACTAGATGCCTAACATCTATTGATTTATCAGTAGATTATTTTTTTACACCTGCTTTATATCATCTTTCATCTGACTGCAACAGAAAACAGAAACCTAAACACATTTGCACATCTGGCCTATTTTGCCTGACCTCTCACCTGCTCAAAAAGGAATACAATTTAATTATTTGGGCTGTGGATGATGAAAATTGTATGCAGCAGCAAGATCTCAGGTGAGAAAAGTTTATCATCCTTGGAAGAGCAATCATTTTGAAAGTATACCAGTAAAGATTACGGAACATTATGAAAGGTACAGGATGGACACATCCTGCTCTAGCTTTGGTGTGGACATTTTTACCTGTGCTATCAAATTTTTGAGTCCAGAATGAAAATAAACTCCTGCATATAATTGTAAATTCTGTAAATAGCAACATTTTTCGGACTCCTTGGGAAGACGGGAAAGTTGATTTTCATTCCTATGACAATTCTACTAAATTATCTAAATATGGAAACCATTCAAATAAAAGAGAAGACTTTCATTAAAGTCCCTTTGAGAATCATTTTGTTTCTTCATATACTCTTGACTTGTGCATGTTACTATCTTCTCTTCCAAAAGTTAAATGAGTTCCATAAGCACACATGAAGAGGAAACACATTTTGTATCAATCATCTTCTGAAGTCAATAGGAACAGAATTAAACATACGTGTGTCCCCAGTCGAATTAAGATTTTTCTTCTAAATTTGGTTCAGTACCCTGATCCTGTTGTAGCCCAACGGTGGGTGGCACAGAGGGGAATATGGGGAGAAGTTTGTAGACCACTGCCTCTGAAGCCTTCATTTCCTCAGGCCGTGGCCCATGAAATCAATGAAGGAGCTCTTACCGTCTCTGTGGGGCAAGACAGTTTGCCTACAGAAGTTTTGGAGAACGCAGCTAATGCAAAGTAGGTGAGGGACAAACTAATAACCAGAACGAGCGCTGTGGGTTAAGAAGAGCTGATTTCGGCCCTGGATCAGGGATACAGCTTGTGCTAGTTCAGACAACAGCTGAACTTGAATGTCAAATACATCAAATTACAGTTTTGATGGAAAACAATCAGAGTTTACAATTCAGCAATAAGTTATGCCAAAAATCCTAACAAGCCCCCACAAGCTTGATCACTCAGTGATGAGGGGAACATGTGGTTACAGGCCGAAAATACCTGTCAGGAAGGTCACGGCAGGATGCTGACATACCTTGTCCATCTGCTGCAAGGGAAGGGCTTAAAAAAAACACTGCTACCATACATTGCACCCTCAGCAAGTTTGCAGATGACACCAAGCTGAGTGGTGTGGTTGACACACCTGAGGGACAGGATGCCATCCAGAGGCACCTGGACAAGCTCAAGGAATGGGCCCATGTGAACCTCATGAGGTTCAACAAGGCCAAGTGCAGGGTCCTGCACCTGGGTCAGGGCAACCCCCAGTATCAGTACAGGCTGGGGGATGAAGGGATGGAGAGCAGCCCTGCTGAGAAGGACTTGGGGGTTCTGGGGGATGAAAAGCTGGGCATGAGGCAGCAATGGGTGCTCACAGCCCAGAAGGCCAAGCATATCCTGGGCTGCATCCAAAGCAGTGTGGCCAGCAGGTTGAGGGAGGGGATTCTGCCCCTCTGCTCTGCTCTGGTGAGACCACACCTGGAGTCCTACGTCCAGCTCTGGGGACGCACCCTGCAAAGGCCGCCTGGGGCCTTACCCAGGCTCTGCAGGGCCTGTGCAGGGCCCTAATTACCCTCCAGAGTGCCTCAGGGCCTCATCCGGGCTTTGCTGGGGACCATCGGAGGCCCCTGTTGCCCCCCAGAGGCCCCCCATTCTACAGAAATCTAAAAGTCTAAAAAAAAACCTTTCAAGTACAAATTCACTTCTGTAAGTATTCTGGAGCTTTGTATAGGCTACATTTATTTCTGCTTTTTAGCCCCCATCACCACCAACTAGATCCTCTTCATCTTCCTCCAAAATAGGTGAGAGAGACAAAATATAGTAACGAGGATCATTCCAGTTTTCCTTGCCCAGGTCGGCATCTGAATCGTCTTGCACAAAATTAGAGGGGAGGAATCTGCTTGTGCCATCTGCCAGCTCTCCCACAGACCAACTGTCTTCATCCACCTGCCCAAAGAGACAAACAAACTGTCCAGCAGTTAGAGGAAGCTCTACTTCAGGCTGCTCACTGAGACCATCAAGAGGATCGTAGCTGTATCGAGCTATGAATGCTCGAAGCTTTCCCGGTTGTTGTCCCCGAGCCTGCAGGATGATGGCCTGTTTGTCTGCTAGCGGTTCTTCTGTCTGACTTGTGGGATGTTCCTCTGAGAGAAGGCAGGACCCAGGACTGTCCTCTGCCCAAGCTGGCTCCGAAGGGTTCTGAAACCCAGTGTCTGGTTCACTCACCTGGGTTCGAAGCAGTTGCCTGACTTCTCCGTGGTCCCTTTTTACTTCTCTCTGAGCCCTTTCTGCCATTTCTCTGATGGTTTTCAGTTTGTGCTCTGCAGCTCCCAGTCGGCTTTGAAGACAGCCGATGGCTTGGATGACAGAATTTCGCCCCTCTGCCACTCATGTCAGTCGGCCCTTCGCGACAGCACTTTCAGCGTGCACCTTTTCTGCCGAATGTATCAGCCCACGGAGGCGAGAATTTTCTCCAGCCAGTCTGGTGTTTTCATTTGTCGTCTCCAGAAGCTGCATCTTTAAAGCCTCACAGCTCTGGCCGAGGCTGCTCACACAATATGAGCCCTCGTTGCCTGCAGCCACTTGGGCCTGGAGCTCCTCAGCCACCTTCTGCGAGGCTTTGTTCTGCTGGGCCTGTGCCAGCAGAGCTCCAGCAGGTTCTCTCCTTCCTCCGGCTCGTTTCCACTGAGGAAACAATTTCTTGCACAGTTCCTCAGCGGAGCATTGGATGGGCCATGGCACTGGAGTGTGGTGCCCGATGGTGGTGATGGATCACCAGGTGCCCGATGGTCTCCTGCAGATGCCTGCATCTTCCTTTCAGCCGCTCAGTGAGGGCAGCTAGCTGAGCATTTTTCTGCAGGAGCCAGTCCTCCTCCTTGCATGCTTCTGGAGAGCTTCTCTTTCTCAGGAGGCGGTTCTCCATCTCAAGGGCACCGCGTTGACTCTCCAGCCCTTCCAGGGCCCACTGCAGGCGAGCATTCTGCTCCAGCAGCTGACCGCAGGTGCTGCCAGGAAGGACCAAGTCTTCCCCCGTGGCCCCCGGCAGCTGGAGCAGAACATCCACCACAGCCTGGCATGTTGTCTGCTGCCCAGCGCCGTGGCTTTCGTCGGGGCTCTCTACAGGAGAGGCGCAACTCGGAAAGACCAAGGCTCGGTCTGGTGGCAGGCCAGCTCCCGCCAGCACTGCTCCTCCTGCGCAGGGCGGACGGGGGCCAAAACGAGCAGCCAAAACACTGGTGTGTGTGTGGTCAACACCTTCCTAGCAACAAACACAAAGCACAGCACTCTGGGGGCTGCTATGAGGAAAGTTAACTCCATCCCAGCCAGACCCAATACAGTCTCCACGCCTTATTCCATACCATTTGTGTCATGCTCAGGTCCCACGTTATTTAATACATTTATACATCTTCTAGCCATCCATTTGTATGTAATTCTCGTTACTGAAATCCCTTCTTACCAACACAAGTTACACTTAAACCCTCTTCATACCCAACAGAACAGGCTGAATCATTCTCGTTAACTACTGTCCCTTAACAGATAGATACTACTCTCCTATTCCATGGGCTTGCTCCACTCCTCCAAATGTTCGTAAGTACAGGCTATGACTTGGGGCCTATCTGTCAAGATTGGGTGCTCAGGACAGGAGAGGCAGCATGTCAAGTGTTGGGCAAAAAGACCCAGGCCCCCGAGTGAAGACAGTCCCACCATTGGGTTTGCCTTTTGCCAAAGGAGGAGCAATCCACATTGCCTTCCCCAGCCACTTCCCTGTGTGCACTATGGGGACCTTATCTCCTGCCACAGTATGTAGGGGTTTGGTTTGGGCAGGACCGGGACACTTAGCAGATCCTCTGGTGTTAACCAGCCAAGTGGCTTCTGCTAAATTTATCTCCCAGTGCTTCCATGCCCCATTGCCCAACACTCTCAACATAGTCTTTAGCAGTCCATTACATTACTCAGCCTTTCCAAAGGCACGTGGGTGATAGGGGATGTGATACACCCACTCAGTGGCCCAGGAGTTTATTGGGGTTATTTTGGAAATGAGACCCATTGTCTGATTTAATTCCTTCTGGCGTACCATGTTGCCACAAAATTTGCCTTTCAAGGCCTAAGATGGCATTTTGGGCAGTGGCATGGTTTACCAGGTATGTTTCTAGCCAATTGGTACTTGCTTCCACCACAGTGAGTATGTAGTGCTTGCCCCGGCGTGTTGGTGGCAGCGGTCCGATATAGTCAATTTGCCAGGCCTCGCCACATGGAGGCGAGGCCTGGCAAACTTCTGCTTTCTATTCCAGGGAGACTTTACTCGTGTGGCTCGCTTGATGGAGGCATGTTTCACATTCATGAGTGACCTGTGTGATGGCCTCCATGGTCAGGTTCACCCCTTGATATTGCATTTCTCCCTTGATGTCCAGATGTTTTGTGTGCCCATCGAACTATAAACAGCTCACCTGTACACTCCCAGCCCAGGTCCACCTGAGCTACTTCAATTTTGACAGCCTTCTCTACCTGTTGCTTGTTTTGATGTTCCTCTGTAGCGTGACTTCTGGGCAAGTAGCATCTACATGACGTACCTTTAGAGTGACAATTTATACCGAGGCAGCAGTAGAGCAGAGAGAAGCGAAACCGTCCAAGGGACCGTCCGCACAGGCGTCGCTCACGTGCCACGAAAGGATGTTTGCAGGGCACCTCAAACCCACTGCTGCCCCTGCATTCGCACCTTGCGAGTAAGCTGAATGACTAGGCTGGGCTTGGCCAGGGGTTTCCAGAGTGTCCCTGCATCACTTCCCCAGCTCAAATTGGCCATGCAGGCGTTTTGGCTCAGAGGTGCTTCTGCTGGAGTCCTGCAAGTGTTACCCATTAAAGCACTTCTGAGTGTGAAGCCCAATGCCTGGCTGTATGGCTGCTAATGGAGCACACCTCATGCGCAGGTGTGTGCCTGCGCAATTGCTGCTCACACACAAAGCACCCAGAGGAGCATGTGCTTGAGGACATCCACTGTGCTTTCTGCTTGTGCTCCTCAGGAGCATTTCACTGACTGCTGCTGCTTAATCATAGAACAGTTTACGTTGGAAGGGACCTTCAAAGATCATCTAGTCCAACCCCCCTGCAATGAGCAGGGACATCTCCAACTACATCAGGTTGCTCAGAGCCCCATCCAACCTGACCTGGAATGTTTCCAGGGATGGGGCATCTACCATCTCTCTAGACAACCTGGGCCAGTGTTTCACCACCCTCATTGTGAAAAATGTCTTCCTTATCTCTAGTCGAAATCTACCCTCTTTTAGTTAAAACCATTGCCCCTTGTCCTATTGCAACAGGCCCTGCTGAAAAGTCTGTCCCCATCTCTCTTATAAGCCCCCTTAAAGTACAGAAAAGCTGCAGCAAGGTCTCCCTGGTGCCTTCTCTTCTCCACGCTGAACACCCATAACTCAGCCTGTCCTCATAGGAAAGGTGTTCCATCCTCGGATCATTTTTGTGGCCTCCTCTGCACCCACTCCAACAGGTCCATGTCTTTCCTGTGTTGAGGGCTCCAGAGCTGGACATAGGACTCCAGGTGGGGTCTCACCAGAGCACAGTAGAGGGGCAGAATCCCCTCCCTCGACCTGCTGGCCATGCTGCTTTGGATGCAGTCCAGCACCTTGCAATCAGCAAGGTTGGCCTTCTGGGCTGCGAGCACCCATTGCTGGCTCATGTCCAGCTTTTCATCCCCCAGGACCCTCAAGTCCTTCTCGGCAGGGCTGCTCTCCATCCCTTCATCCCCCAGCCGGCACTGATACCAAGGAGTTGCCCCAACCCAAGTGCAGGACCCTGCACTTGGCCTTGTTGAACCTCATGAGGTTCACATGGGCCCGTTCCTTGAGCTTGTCCAGGTCCCTCTGGATGGCATCCCAGTTCCTCAGCACCACTCAGTTTGGTGTCATCTGCAAACTTGCTGAGGGTGCACTCAATCCCACTATGTCACTGATGAAGTTCTTAAAGAGTACTGGTCCCAACATGGACCCCGGAGGGACACCACTTGTCACCCATCTCCTTCTGGACATTGAGCTGTTGACCACTACCCTCTGGGTGCGACCATCCAACCAATTCCCCATCCACCTAACAGTCCATCCATCAAATCCATCTCTCTCCAGTGTAGAGAGAAGGATGTTGTGGGAGATCATGTCAAAGCCCTTACAGAAGTCCAGATAGACGACATCGGTAGCTCTTGCCTTGTCCACTGATAGGGTCACTCCATCCTAGAAGGCCACTAAGTTGGTCAGGCAGGACTTGCCCTTGGTGAAGCCATGCTGGCTGTCTCAATGCTGCCCTCCATGTGCCTTAGCTTCTGGGAGGATCTGCTCTATGATCTTCCCAGGCAGAGTTGAAGCTGACAGGTCAGTAGTTCCCAGGGTCTTCTTTTTGACCCTTTTTAAAAATGGGTGCAATGTTTCCCTTTTTCCAGTCTCCAGGGGCTTCACCTGACTGCCAGGACTTTTCAACCCTCATGGAGAGTGGCCTGGCTACTACATCATCCAATTCCCTCAGGACTCTGGGATGCATCTCATCAGGTCCCATAGACTTCTGTATGTTCAGGTTCCTCAGGTGGTCTCAAACCTGATCTTCTCTTACAGTGGGAAGGACTTTGCTCCTCCAGTCCCCATCTTGCAGTCTGTCCCCTCGAAAGGTGTGGG
>NW_010545334.1:20420-32039 GCF_000687285.1 Phaethon lepturus
TTTTCCTCGGTGGTTTTTTTTTTTTTTTAAAAAAAAAAAAAAAAAAAAAAAGAAGAGCGTGTGCCCTGGTCTGCTGTTACTCTTCTTCAAAAATAAAGAGCACCCACGCTTTCCTCCTTCCTGGACCATTGCACACCATACTCCCTTCCATGACCCTCACTAGGCCTGCCAGTTCCACCTCCACCTCTGGGGAGGTGATGGAGCAACAGATCCTGGAAAAAACTTCCAACTCATCCTGTGAAGAACAAGAAGGTGATGGGGAGTGATCAGCAGGGACTGACATATGAGGTAAATTCTGCCTTATCCCATATCATACGTGAGGCAGGAAGGTCAGCTTACTCCTATCAAATGAACCTCCCAGTGGCCAGTGCTCGGAGGGTGTCCCCTCCCGAGTTCCAGCTAGCCACTCACCCAAAAGAAAACTGCAGCTCAAGCTTTACTGAGTTCTGTAGTACCATCCATTTTCTTCCAGTTTCTCAGAATCTCTGCCAGCAGCAAACCCCATTTTACCTTACCCTACCTTACCTATTGAACCCCCCATGGCTGATGCAGCCCCTGGTTTTAGTACCTTCCCGCAAGGACAACCAGGTGAACCCACCCAGTACCGGCTGCACCATATGCCGTCGCCACGCTCAACAGGTCAGAAACCCATAGTCCCACGTGGGTCACCCCACTGTTACCAAAATGGATTTGCTTGCATTTTTCTTTTCTTCTCGTTTGTGTGTGGGTACCGGAAAGAGGGCAGCAGAATTATGCACTACCTGAAACCCCTATTTTATTGCCAGCAACAAAGGTGGCTCTTGGCTAGGAGCATGAGTAGGACCCCATGTTATAACTCTTGATTCCTTATAAGCAATCTTGAGACTATTCACATATGCATTTTTACATTGATATCACCTGCTGACGATGCCAGCTGACGAAATTTTTTTTTTCCTCTGCTTCCACGTGCAGCCTTTGATTTTTCTTTATTAAACTGCCTTTATCTCTACCCACAAGGTTTTTTTTCCTTCCCATCTTATTTTCTCCTCCCCTGTGGTGCTGAGGAGGGGGAATGACAGAACAGCTGGGTGGGCACCTGGCAGCCAGCCAAGGTCAACCCAACACACAGTGACGGGAAAAGTGGCAACGCTTTTGAACCAAAAGAGGGTAGATTTAGATTGGACACAAGGAAGAAATTTTTTTATGATGAAGGTGGTGAAACACTGGAACAGGTTGCCCAGAGAAGCTGTGGATGCCCCATCATTGGCAGTGTTCAAGGTCAGGTTGGCTGGGGCTTTGAGCAACCTGGTCTAGTGGAAGGTATCCCTGCCCATGGCAAGGGGTTTGGACTAGAGGGTCTTTGAAGGTCCCTTCCAACCCAAACCATTCTGTGACTCTCTGATGAAGAAAACTGTGTTAATGTCACTAGTTACAGCTCTAACACATTCATTCACCTCAAAGTCAGCGGCATTCAAACACTCAACAGGGAGACACACAATCAAATTGCGTTTGTACACAAACATTTCAGAAGCATCATAACCAGCATCAGAGGGTCCTTCCCAAAGTGTCTGTAACATAAGCAATTGTTAAAATAACAAAAATCAAACCTCAGTTTGAAGAAAACTGTTAACTGATTCTCACTTGCAGTTTGCAATACTAAAATTTGCTATTTAATTCAGCGTGGAGTACTGGTGCACGTACTAATACCAATAGTAATATCATAAGAGCCAAAATGTGAAGAAATCTATTACAGGCAGATGTAGAATTACGCAGAACGTAGAAGCAACAATGAAGCATTCAAATGCAAGATGGAAATGCAAAGCCCCTTGTGACATGATCAGAAACAGAAAACTGGAGTTAGAAATCGCATGCCAAAAAAGTGAGGAGCAGGCCAAAAAAGGAGGAATTGAAGTAGCTGAGGTGAGAGATAGCCAGGCACAAGTGGGACAACGGAATATTTCATAGCCTCAGTGCAATCAACACTGGTTATTTGGAATAGTAACTAAGCAACATGTTCAGAACAACATTCATGTTTTTTCTTTGCAGTAGTTAAAACCAACAGTTTTGCTTCATTGTTATGTTTAAGAAAATACTGCCTGTTCTTAAGAATTGCCACTTGCCTTCCACTCCGGAAGCAAGTGGGGAGTTAACTGTCGTGTTGCCAGTTTAAGATACAACCTCAAGTCAAACAATCTGCATGCACACCAAAAAGTCTCCAAATCACCTTGGCTAGCTGCTGTGCATTTTGGACATCTCAGTCACAAAATGACAACATATGGCAAGTATTGAATTTGCTGCTAAAACAGCTCCAAAGCTACTTCCACCTTCTAAACTGCAAAGCCAAATCATCTGGTGAGTTCCCATGAAATATCTACACAGACCTGGTTCCACAAAAGCTGTGTTCTGGTGTCCTAACTACTGAACCTACTTCAGAGCTGTGGCAAAACAAATTATAGCCTTTGTAAGTGGCTACTCATGACTGTAAGTTTAAGTAGAAACTGGGAGAAGTCCCTGTTCCAGTTTTTTTCTGACATATTTGGCATCAAGCTCTCCATGTTTGCTCCATCTTTGCTGTAAGACATTCAACTGTTGATGCCAACATCATAATTAATTTACAGCACGTTATGGACAGTCTCTACTGAAAACTTATGACACCAGTTGGTCTTAAAAGCAACCCCAGCCCTTCAAGGGGGCTTCACTGCGATCCGAATATAGTGCTTTACACACGCACACAAAAATTTTCACCTAGCAAAGCACGCGCATGAGTAAACCAAATATCCTCTGATACATTATGAGTGCATTAATGCTTACCCAAGTATACTTGCCAAGTCATCATCTTTCATAACAAGCTGACCAGGATGTGGTTTAATCGCATTAAGATAATTTGACATGGTTAAAGGCAATGTTGCATTTTTCTGGAGAGGTTTCACAGTCAACTTAGCAGAGGGCTATACCATATGAAGGGTTAGTGACAGGTTCCCTAACCAGTATCTTAAAGCTTTAAAATTCACCTGAAAGTAGCAGATACAAAGTGTGTCCACATATGGTGAATTACCATTCAATTGAGAGTTATTTTGTTTCAGAAGTCTTTAGTACTTCAGGAAGAAAACATGGGAAAACATGAAGAAAAGTCACAGCAAAGTATGTCTTGGAGATTCCTGGTTTTAAACTATATCCATGAAAGAACACTTTTACAAAAAGCTACAAAGAATTTAACACTCTCAGTTTAAGAGAAGATGGGGGAAGAGAACACCTTGTTTGCCTCAAATGTAAATTACTTCAAGCAAAAGAAACTACAGGATAATCTCTGCCTTTTTCTGTGGAAGCCCAAAGCACACACCATCTACGCTTCAGAAAGTAAAGCAAAGTGGTGTCATTATCAGCTGAAAGCATAACATAAGGAGCTGTATGATGCGGAAACAATACTGCCAGTTTTTACCGCAAAGATCTTCTTCCTTGCAGGGTTTTACAAAGGATATGATCTGACTAAACACTCTTCAGTACATATAAACAACCTTGACAGTTTTTCTCCTCCCTCGTCTAAGCACACTGAAGACGACAGCTAGTTCTATGCCTGCAAAAACCACTTAACTTCGAACAAAGAAAATATCCTTCCAGTTCTAAGTTAAATATTTACCATTTAGATTTTTTTTTTCTAAAAGATATGGAATTATTCTTGTTCACAGTTTCTCAGCATAAATATGTAATAAGATTTATAGCTAAAGCAGCTAATTCCATGGCTCTAGATGCAACAACATAGAATTTCATACCAAGAAACTTTCAAACTGGACATAATAACAGAAGACTTCCATCCCACCAGCCCTGCAGGCCTGAAAAAATCACAGGGACTTCAAGCACAGCACAGCGAGGTTTATGATGGAAAGCTACCTCTGAAAACTGAAATGAAAGCTCGATTTTATACTGGATCCCTTCTTATTTTAAATACAAACAAATCAGTGAACAAAGAAAACTGTGAGATGTTAAGAGTTTAAATGCAGAGATTTATATGTATTCTTAAAAGATATACAATAAGAATCCTTTAAAAATGTAATATGAGCTTTATTGCATATATCATTCCATAATCATTTGGAGATATGAGAATAAATACAATAAAACCTTTAAGTTGCAGAAGGTGGGAGATACATATCTGAATAGAATTGTCTGTCAAAGTGACATAATTCATCTTGGAGATTACCAAACCATTTGATTTCAAATTCTGTGGCTGATGCAGTTACCAATGATGACAGCGCTGAAGGGCCTATGCATTTTACCTCACCTTGAAATTCCTCTTTTAGTTTTTCTGGTATAAGATCCTGCCCCATAACCTGCAAACAGAGTAAAAAAGATGGGATACAAGAAAATAACTTGCGGAGAAAACAGCAAATATAACACTAATAACAGATCTTTACAAGAAAAGCCCTTGACATGTGAACCACACACCATCCAGGAGAAGTTTCCAAGTGAAGATCAAGTTGCCTGCCATTGCACTCTGCAATAAACACAGAGAACTGAGCGCCCAAGCTTCACAGCTGCACAACCCCGCCCAGCTTCCAGCTACGCTTGTACATGGGGATTTTTAGTCTCTGAGTAGCAGCGGAAATCTCAATGCCAACTCTGCATCCAATGCTAACCTTGCAGCAGCACCAACGCTCTGATCTCTTCCTGGGGAGTGTCGGACCAAAGGAAGCAAGGAGAGAATTTTCTTTTCCCAACCTTTTCAAAATCTGAGATAGTCTGCATACTACTGCCCTCTTATGGATGAAATCCCACAAGACTGCCTGCCAAGCCAGCAATGGCTTGGCTTTTACTAACTTAAAGCTGTTAATACTGACAGCAAAGTTAGAAACTTGCTGGCTTCCTTTTGTTCCTTAGGATAAAAGTCGGAATCTCTATAAATAGCACTAAAAATGTTTACTCTCTAGGAATAAAGTCATGCAATGTTACTCTCCTCCTTTGTATTTCTTTAAAACTAGAACCCAGTACTTCAAACAGGATGAAGAAGTCATGTAAAAGGATGTCTCTGGAGTTTTCTGAAAATGTTTAATGCTTTTTCTGGAAGTGTTTAATACTACTGTGGCCATCAAAGTAACCTCCACTTCCAGTTCATACTTGTGATTCACTTTGTGGCATCTGAAATTCCTAAGAGAAAATCTGCACCCCTGTGCTGCAACACACAGCAATGATGCAATCTGCAAATACAAGTCTGATGAGAAACTTAACAACCCTGAACATTCCGAAAAGTAGAGTCTCAGCAGAACAGAGATACGCCTGCATGACACAAGCCAGCACTATATAGGTATCACTGTCAGTTCCAGATAACACACTACCAGGGCAACCCGCCCCAGCTAATTGACCTTGCTTTCTGGCACAGTTAATTAGCTCAGGGGAGCGTCAGCTCGCAGGATTTTCTGCCGGAACTGGTACCCCAACCAGCCTACGTATAGCTGAGAACTTGCATACTATGAAAGATCCCCTTACCTTGGTCATCAACAGCAAGGAGTTTTCATGGAAACCAAGTTGTGCCACCTTGTCATCAATTTCTTTTTGACCTTTTATGTTATTCTCTAGTGCAAAGGATGATTGTTGCAACTGGGTAAGTTGAAGTAAAAGCCTGAAATTATAAAGGCATTTAAAAAAAAGGCACAGCTGGCAAACAAGTACCTAAAACCAAACAAAATACAATACTTTAAAACCAGCTCTTCTTCCTGACTTGGGCCAACTGCAAAAACTGCAAAGAAATCAATACATCCGTATCATTCTACTATGGGTATGGTATATCCATGCTGTGACAGAAAAACAATATGCCAAGTATCTCTAGTTGCTCTGTGCAAACATTTTTCTCCCCATGTATTCGTCACACAATTCACAAAGTGAAGCTCGGATCTGCTACCATTAACTGCAGTGCATTAGGTGTCCCACATCCTTATTAAGGCCTAGCAAGACAGCAGAGCATTTTTGCCTATGGCAGCGATTACCTTTGTAACCTGAAAAGCTAGAAATTTGGGGGGTTTAGACAAATATCAAACATCCTCACCACACAGGCCAACCCTTGAATATTTTCTAAAATCTTTCATCACAGTTTTATGTTCAAGGCAGTGCCCCGGAAGTCACCACCATAGTTTGGTGAAGATTAGACGTTGTGCTCACAACGTGGCTTCACGTCACAGAGGGATCCTATCACCAACTGCTTGACCAGAGAGCGCAGTAGCAGTTACCAGAGTCCTCCTCACATAAAGACTGTGAAACATGTCAGCAGAGGAAATATCTAAGTATATTCTACCAAGGAACCCTGGCACTTAGCAGTACCACTACTGAAACTATGTTTAATTCAAGCTTTATGTATAAAGAACAACAATTTTTTTATCGCATTTACCAAAGTTAAATGAAGCCGGCGTTATAGTAAAGGTGTGTATTTTTATGAAGAGAAAGCTTAAGATCTTAGATGAAAGTTTTCATTTGGGCATTATAAACATCAAAATTTGCAAGTCTGAGCCAACAAACCATTTGTAAATTCAGTGAAGTTTTGACTGGGAAATTCAAAGTAAAAATGGAAAGTATTTTTAATTTGTAAAGTATTTTTGCTTCACAATTTGCATCAACATAATGTAAGAAAGCATGAAAATTCAACAAAATCATTTCTCCAATTTTTTTTTGTTGACAAAACTAGACGAGTCAATTATTCATGATGCTTTAACACAGAACCTTATTTCCTACAAAAAGCAATACTAACATCCCTTTTCCAGGTGCAATTTACCCTGCACAGGTGTTTATGCAACATCCACATTTCACTTAAAACCCAACAAACCTAAAAATATTAGACAACCTATTTAATGCATAAGCCCTGGCAGGGGAAAAGCTTACCCTGGACAAGTGTATCTGCAAATATAAACCACAGTAACACTTTGTGAAACTGTGCAATCAAGCAAGAAAATCCTCCAATTTATAATTGTCCATACACACTGAAACAAGCAACACAGATTATTTTAATATGAATGTAGCTTTAATATTCAGTATCAGTACTAAATCTATTAACTTCTCCCAAGCAGCCATTGGAAGTCACCGTGTCTTAGTCCGAGTACAGTTAAAAGCTACTGTACCTTTTTTTACATTTCTTAAATCTTGCCCTAATAGGGCAGTTATAAAGTGTTCTCTGTAAACATTTTTAGAAGTTCATAAAATGGCTTTAAATACATTCGGTGACTAACACATTACGGAGAGACAAGAGGGGGAAAAAAATCCAAGACTATTTTAACAAAGCCAATTCCTAATTATCTCTTTGAAAGATTAAGATTATGTTTTTTTTTGTTGTGTGCAAGAGTTTTCAGAAGAGAGGGAAGAAAAGGAAAAAGCATTTTAATGCAGCCCTGCCAATCAGCTGTCACAGAGTTCATTTTTCAACCTCATCCATTATGCAGATTGGGGTATTATTATAAAATACATGTTCGCTCAAGCATGAGGCTTCAAGCAAACAAGACAGGTGGCACTCGCAGAAGGAAGACTGGCTGGCCTTCCCTTTGGGGCACTTCTGCTGCTGCAACTTTAATACCAAACCAGGAAACAGTCATGCTCTAACAGAAGCATTTGTTGAAGAACAAACCCTTTTGTATATAATTACTTGAAAAGATTCATGCAACAAGGTCATTAAAAACCCGTTTACTTCGCAATAGTGCAGGACACTGGTTTACTCTTTCCATTCAGATTTAGGTTGTTCACATCTACGATGCTAGTGGATTTTGCTTTTTAGATCTGAAGCAATAGCAGGGTGCTTCTAAATTAGCATTGCCAATGCTGAAACAAACATTTAAACTGAAAATTTAAACTGAAAATATTAAGGCTGGGAAAAATATGCTTTAAATTGTTCTCGACTGGGAGAAGTTAACATTATTCTAAGAATATGTTTCGTTACCTTGCTCTAATAAACGAGGCACACGCCTTTACCCCAACTTTCTTCAACGTGTTCTGCTCCCAGGACTCAGAGGCTGCGCGTTTCCCTTCATCCATCCTTTCCAGTTCTTCTGAAGTGCAGAGGAATTCTTTTACAGCTCGGCTGCTGCTACAAGTCACTGCATTCTTCCTCCTTGTTTCTGTAGCAAGGGTGGACCCAGGGCCTTCTCTCTGGCTGCCTGATCTGTGAGGCTGCAAATTAATCTCGCTTTCAGTTGATGTTTTGAAACTACTATCATTTACACTAACCTCTTCAGACTGATTTAGATTTGTTTCTGGAGTGATTAATGGCGACAAACTCTGTATAAGGCTCATATAAGCTTCAGCAAGTAACTTCCAGTAGCAAGGGTTGAAAGGATGTAAGCAGATCAGTTGCTGCAGACACGTGATCTTTTTTCCTACATTTTCCAGACCCTGGTAAATGGCAAACTGCAGGCTGAGAACTGTTGTTAAGTGATCTGTGTTAGTAGCGCCGTTTCTCTAGAAACAAAAGATAATAGATTAAAAACTGGAGTAGAACAGAATCAACCTTCAGAGCCTAAGAAAACGTCTCCCTGAATAATGACACAGAAATATCCCTAAAGGTAATTTTTAAATTGTACAAAACTCTGCTCTTAATTTTAAATGATACAACATGGTACAGATCATGCACAATCAAGCTGACAGCACTCCCTCTAGCTGCCTTGTCCCAGTCTGAAAGGCAAGAAGGCCCCAAATGCTGTCATTTATTTGCCTTTGGAATTTTATCCAGTTGCCCTTTTTTGTAGTATAAACACCTTTTATATAAAATAAACAGGAGTAAAATTGTATCAGACTTCAGAGCCTCTGGACTTTTTCCTTTATGGGAAAAACTCCATTTGTGGTTAGATACTCTTCTTGGTGGCAGTTTGGCAGCGAGTACATGGAAATAAAAGGGAGTTCTGAACCATCACTTTTACAGTGGAAAGATTTAAGCACTCATTTATCCCCTTTCTTATAATTCCTATTACATTACATTAATTCTGCCTGGCAGAGCATGATATTTAGTCCCTTCCAGGACTACCAGCCTCCCTGCACAGGGAGCTCATTGTGGTACAGGGTGTTCTGATTTCTAAAGAGTGATTATATCTGCAGTGACAGTTACCCCCTGTTTACCAAATACTCTGAGCACTGAACATCCTGAAGGATTATACACATGGAGATTATTTTTTCAGAAAATGGTCCATATAAAAGAACTACTGGCAATATTTTCATGTTCAAAGCCTAAAAGAAAGATTGCATTATTTACCATTCTTTCTGCAATATCCAGAGCCTCCTTGTGCCTTCCTAGGCGAGACAAACACCGAGCCTGGCCCTCTTGGACATCTCTTCTCATTGCAATGTTACCAGGAGGTAAGAGTAGTAAACAGTTTGAGTATTCATATAGGGCTTTCTAGTAGTGTTGACAAAAAGAAAAGCCAAACAAAACAGTGAGATTTTCATTTAAAGGTAAGCCTGACGTATGTTTTGTTTATGACTACATTCACAAAGGGAATTCAGGAGCTGAAGTCCACATTTTCCTTTCTCTGGACTCAGCCACCACCTATGCCAGCCACACACGAGCACCCTGGTACTACACAGCCAAGTCTAGACAGTGATGAGCAACCTCAACTCTAACTCATGTTTAAGCCTTGGCAGGATTCACCACACATCTGTCCACCTCTCTCCCCACCAGGCCTGATCCAGAAGCGACCACCTACCAACCTGGGCAATACGTGACACATGGCATCTTTCTGCCAGCTACAAACTCGATGATCTGAGCACTCATCCTAAATTTGGGGCACTTTGTTTCAAATCCATGACATTCTCCACAGGAAGGTTTGAACCTGCAGTACTTCACCTCCCATGAATAATCAGCAAGTCGGAGAATACTGCAGGGAAGGTAAATCTTCATCGATCCTGTAGGGTGGTTCTAATTTACATGAAATAATTAAATATTAATTGGGCTAAGGAAAAAGACAAGAATGAGCAACATTTCTGTAGCTTAATGCTCAGGGCACTCACCAGGACTCCAATTAACATTTAAATACATTAAGTATTCAGTGAAGCTAAGACTGGAATCTTGGTTCCTCCCTCTCCATGTGAGTGCTCAGACCAGAAGACTAAAGAACAGTGTTCATTCTTTCATCTCTCAAAATGAATATTTAATTATTCCTTGCAAAACTGAATGGTTCTAACACAAAGAGCATCCAGGTGACATACCCTAAATACTCTCAGCAGAACGACTGAAATATTTTTCTTCCCTGGTGTTAAGTTCGCATTCCTTCTCAAGCAAATGAGGGAGCTCCTCTCTGCCCAGTGAGTGCAGCAGCCACTTGTGTAAATGTAATGTTGTGTGCAGTCTAGTTCTGGTTCTGTCACAGTGATCCAGGTTAGCAGTAAGACTGAAGACTAGATGTTTTTAACATGCATTACTGTGACAGAAAAGGTTTAGGAAGCAATGGTCTGTTCCACTAGCAGATCTGAGGGGGAGTCATCCTCTCCCAAGAGGGCACCACAGCACACAGCAAGGAGCAGTCTGCTCTTCCTGAGGGTCAGCAGCCATGTCTGACTGCAGCCTGAGGCATCTCTCTTCTCAGCACATTTTTATGAATCCCTTCAGGGCATTTCATCCGAGACTGGAACAGATATCAGGTATAGACAAGGCAGCAGCAGTGCTGGAATAACACTGACAAGCAGAAGTCAGTGCCAACTGAGGTACAAAAAGACACGAATCCAATGGGCATGGAGAAAGGAGTGGAGTCAGAAGTCGGCCTGAGGGCTTTTAAATCAGGGAGCCTGTAACACAAACCCATAGCCTGGAAAAGATGCCATTACAGTTGAAACAAAGGCAGAAGCAGCTGATTTCAACACGGAAACAAGTCAACAAAAGACTGGATCCTGCAACTAGGTCTGTAGAGGCAGGACAGAGTCGATAATCAGGAACGCAGCTCAGGAAGTAGGCAGTGAGAGCAGGGTGTAAGGGCTACAACACATAGGAACTGAAATGGGGAACATAAATGCACCCCAAAGGCATAACCAGCCATCCAGAGAGAGGGGAGGCAGCATAGAGGTAGGGCTTATGATGAAGCTCATAAAGCCGAATGTCAGGAGACTGACAACTACAGTCAGCTTTCACCTGACAGCAGGGGGGGCCTCTGAGAAAGGTGAGCAGCAGCGAGGCGGGTGCCAGCGATCTGACAACCTTTATGGGACGTGGTATTATCCTCAGGAGCAGAAAAAGCCACATGCTTAACTCTGGCTGATCATGACTTCCATGGCCACAAACAGCACCTCTGCTCACTACTGAACCACTCGGATGTGCAAGCCTGATCCGGATCAGATGTGGGTGCAGAGCAACATTTCTGGCCAGTTCACAGAGACTTCGTGCTGACTCTTGGACAGATGGCATCTGGCTGGGGCAGCCTGCCAGAACACAGTTACCCATCGTGGCCTGACGCAACTCAGCCAGCAGGATGGCTCCTCACCAGGCCACCGCGACTGCCCGTAGGGTGCTCATGCTTTCAGCCCAAACGAGGTGCCATCAAGCTGGATGTGGCTCAGCCGGCATGCTTTTATACAAATATACATACAGAGTCACTCAGCACACCGGGCACTATAGGATCACCCCAGTTTGTATCCCCACAACTTCCACCGACCAGGCAAATTACCTCAAACTCCTGCTGCCGGTAGGCCCAG